>NC_081399.1:10429514-10719514 GCF_030684315.1 Stegostoma tigrinum | reverse complement strand
GCCCTTCCCCCAGCCCCTTGTCGCACCCCACCTTCCCCTCTCTCTCCCGGTCACACGTTGCTGATCTTCATGTTGCGGGGGCTGGCGGTTTTCCCGGAGTGGGGGGACTTCAGGTTCTCCTCCAGCTTGCCCTTCTCCGGGTCGGCACCGCCTCCAGGCCAAGGGGTCTCCAGGCCGGGCACCTTGGCGACGCGGTCGAAGGTGGCGAAGTCGGCCACATACTTGCCCCCGGGGGAGAGGGAGATGACGGGGCAGAACTCGTAACCCCAGAGGATCTCATCGGGCAGGTAGGAGGTGCGCACCTGGCAGAGAGCGCTGGTACTCTCCACGGTGCCACTCAGGATGACCACCAGCTCGAAGTCCTGGTCCCTGCCTGGGGCCAGCGCCACCTGCCTGAGGGGGCTGGCATCGTCGATGAGGTGGTAGAAGGTGAGGGGCAGGATGAGGAAGGGGCTGTCGGTGCCCGCATCCACCTGGAACTCCACATTGACCTGCTGCAGGCGGAAGCTCTCGCCCTCGGCCGCCAGCTGGGCCCTCAGGAGCTTGCCGACCACCTGGCACCCCAGCAGCAGGCTGGTACGCATGTTGGCCACCTGGATCATGAGGCACAGTTTTCCATCCCGTGAGGAGACCACCGCATTCTGGCTGAAGCGGACGGTGCCCGCTCGCTTCTTGGGCCGGGCGATCTTGGCCAGGAAGGTGCCAGTGATGAAGACCTCCAGCAGGCTGGTGATGATGAGCTGCCCGATGAGCAGAACGATGGCCAGGGGGCACTCCTCGGAGATGTAGCGGTACCCGTAGCCGATGGTGGTCTGCGACTCGAGGGAGAAGAGGAAGGCGGCGGTGAGGGTCTGCATGTTGGCCACACAGAGGGTGTGGTTGGCGGAGGGTGGCAGGGGCACCAGAAGGTCACCGTGCAGCAGGGCCACCAAGTACCAGGCCAGGCCGAAGAGGAACCAGGTGCCGGTGAAGGTGGCGGAGAACAGCGCCAGCTTGTAGCGCCACTTGAGGTCGATGAAGGTGGTCCACAGGTCCTTCAGGTACAGGAAATGCCAGTGATGGACATGGTCAATCCTCACGTTGCTGTGCCCGTCCTTCGACATGACCCTCCGGCGCTGGCGGCCAGGCCTCAGGAGCGGGTGGGCGTCCGTCTGCGTGGTCCGCGAAGAGAACACCTTGCTCGATGCCATGCTCAGGCCCTGGGGGGACAACGGGCAGACAGCGGTCAGTCTCAGGAGGGACAGAGATGGGGCTTTACTCTGTGTCTAAACCCATGCTGTCCCTGTCCTGGGAGTGTTTGATGGGGGGACAGTGTAGAGGGAGCTTTACTCTGTATCTAACCCCATGCTGTCCCCATCCTGGGAGTGTTTAATGGGGGACAGTGTAGAGGGAGCTTTACTCTTTTCTAATCCCGTGCTGTCCCCATCCTGGGAGTGTTCGATGGGGGGACAGTGTAGAGGAAGCTTGACTCTGTATCTACCCCGTGCTGTCCCTGTACTGGGAGTGTTTGATGGGGGACATTGTAGAGAGAGCTTTACTCTGTATCTAACCCCGTGCTGTCCCTGGGAGTGTTTGATGGGGGGACAGTGTAGAGGGAGCTTTACTCTATATCTAACCCCGTGCTGTCCCTGTCCTGGGAGTGTTTGATGGGGGGGACAGTGTAGAGGGAGCTTTACTCTATATCTAACCCCATGCTGTCCCCATCCTGGGAGTGTTTGATCGGGGACAGTGTAGAGGGAGCTTTACTCTATATCTAATCCCGTGCTGTCCCTGTCCCTGGGAGTGTTTGATGGGGGACAGTGTAGAGGGAGCTTTACTCTATATCTAACGCCGTGCTGTCCCCATCCTGGGAGTGTTCGATGGGGGGACAGTGTAGAGGAAGCTTTACTCTGTATCTACCCCGTGCTGTCCCTGTCCTGGGAGTGTTTGATGGGGGACATTGTAGAGAGAGCTTTACTCTGTATCTAACCCCGTGCTGTCCCTGTCCCTGGGAGTGTTTGATGGGGGGACAGTGTAGCGGGAGCTTTACTCTATATCTAACCCCGTGCTGTCCCTGTCCTGGGAGTGTTTGATGGGGGGCAGTGTAGAGGGAGCTTTACTCTATATCTAACCCTGTGCTGTCCCCATCCTGGGAGTGTTTGATGGGGGACAGTGTAGAGGGAGCTTTACTCTATATCTAACCCCGTGCTCTCCCCATCCTGGGAGTGTTTGATGGGGGACAGTGTAGATAGAGCTTTACTCTGTATCCAACCCCGTGCTGTCCCTGTCCCTGGGAGTGTTTGATGGGGGGACAGTGCAGAGGGAGCTTTACTCTATATCTAACCCTGTGCTGTCCCCATCCTGGGAGTGTTTGATGGGGGACAGTGTAGAGAGAGCTTTACTCTCTATCTAACCCCGTGCTGTCCCCATCCTGGGAATGTTCGATGGGGGGACAGTGTAGAGGAAGCCTTACTCTGTACCTGTCCCTGTCCTGGGAGTGTTCGATGGGGGGAACAGTGTGGAGGGAGCTTTACATTGGGTTTATCGCCTGTCAGATGCTTACCCCAGTAGAGGGAGCTGGTCCGAGGCATAGTGCAATGAGATTCCGCACAGTGGGCCCAAGAAGCCATCAAGCATTTCTATGCCTGAGCTCCTTTTCCGGGCAGCGTCACTTTTCATTCTTTTTTTCGCTCAACCTGTGTCTCAGTGAAAATTGTCATATTGTCAATTGTCGGAGGGTCAGTGCTGAGGGAGTGGGCACTGACGGAGGGTCAGTGCTGAGGGAGTGGGCCCTGTCGGAGGGTCAGTGCTGAGGGAGTGGGCACTGTCGGAGGGTCAGTGCTGAGGGAGGGGTCACTGTCAGAGGGTCAGTGCTGAGGGAGTCGGCCCTGTCGGAGGGTCAGTGCTGAGGGAGGGGTCACTGTCAGAGGGTCAGTGCTGAGGGAGTGGGCACTGTCGGAAGGTCAGTGCTGAGGGAGTGGTCACTGTCGGAGGGTCAGTGCTGAGGGAGTGGGCACTGTCGGAGGGTCAGTGCTGAGGGAGGGGTCACTGTCAGAGGGTCAGTGCTGAGGGAGTCGGCCCTGTCGGAGGGTCAGTGCTGAGGGAGGGGTCACTGTCAGAGGGTCAGCGCTGAGGGAGTGGGCACTGTCGGAAGGTCAGTGCTGAGGGAGTGGGCCCTGTCGGAGGGTCAGCGCTGAGGGAGTCGGCACTGTCGGAGGGTCAGTGCTGAGGGAGCAGGCGCTGCAGGAGGGTCAGTGCTGAGGGAGTGGGCCCTGTCGGAGGGTCAGCGCTGAGGGAGTCGGCACTGTCGGAGGGTCAGTGCTGAGGGAGCAGGCGCTGCAGGAGGGTCAGTGCTGAGGGAGCGCCGCACTGTCGGAGGGTCAGTGCTGGGGGAGTGGGCACTGTCGGAGGGTCAGTGCTGGGGGAGTGGACACTGTCGGAGGGTCAGCACTGGATCTCCAGGACATTTCCTGTGGAAGGTGGGGCCCTCTCCAGGTCTCCCACTAAACCAGGAGGGTTTGTACAATTGAGACACATTGAATTCCGAGAGAGTAGGAGAATTTTTAAGATGGCCCGTCCATTAACCCTTGGTGGGGGGGATTCTGAGAGGGATAAGGGCGAGGATTTGTCACTGGAATTGTGATATAGTTGAGGGAGATTTCGGCCTGCAACTCAACATTCTGGGAAATCGGGGCTTTGGATTGGACCAGGGAGGTGTTAAAGAGAAGACGGTGTCGCACATATAGTTCTAGAGTCAGTTATTACAGTTTGAAGGCTGATGTGATGGTACTGTGTTGGAGCTCAGGGACATAACACAGGGCCCAGGCACACTATTGGGAGTGTTGTATAGATCGTGTTGTGACTCCTGCCTTCCCTCCTTCAACAATCTCAGTTTCCATTCCCGCTGGTCACCAATACCCACCCACAAATCCACCGGCTCCCGCAGTTACGTTGACTGTAAACTCTCACACCCTGCTTCCTGTAAAAGACTCTATTCCATTCTCTATCGCATCTGTTCCAATGCGGCCAACTCTGAGCAGAAGGTCATCAGGAATGTCCACCTTTTCCCTCAACTGAAGATCCCCCAGAACCGCTGTGGACAGGGCCCCTCAACCAGGTCTGACCCATCTCCCTCACTCCTGTCCTCACAACCCCACCCCACCCCCCAACCTTCCCACAACAGCGAGCGGGTTGCCCTTGTCCTCACCTCCCATCCCACCAGCCTCCATATCAGAAGATCATTTCCGCCACCTCCAGTGAGATGCCACCACCAGACACTCGCTTGCCCGCCTTCCGCAGGGGCCATTCCTTCTGGGACACCCTGGTCCACTCTTCCTTCGCCCCCAAAACCTCCCCACAGCCCTCCAGCACCTTCCCCTGTAACCGGCGAAGGTGCAGCACCTGCCCATTTACCTCCTCCCTCCCCAGAGTCCAAGGGCCCAAACATGCCTTCCAGGTGAAGCAACACTTCACCTGCACTTCCCAGAATCCCGTCCGCTGCATTCGCTGCTCACAATGTGGTCTCCTCTACATCGGAGAAACGAAGCGTAGACTGGGTGACCGCTTCGCAGAACATCGATGTTCTGCTCGCGGAAAAGACCCTGAGCTACCCATTGGCTGCCACTTTAACACACCACCTTGCTCCCATCTCAGTCTCTGGCTTGCTGCAGTTCTCCAGTGAAGTTCAGCACAAGCTGGAAGAACAATGCTTCATTTTGCACTTGGAGACCCTGCAGCCCTCAGCACTGAGTTCAATGACTATAGAGCCTCTGTCCATGCCTTTTACCCACAACCCAGGCCCCTGACATGGGCTCCTTTCAGACAAGCCACTCCATTCTGTGGTCCCAATGATCTGCATTTCTTTCTCCCTGGCTCACCATTATCCATCCCTTTGTCTGCCTGTTTTCTCTCCCTCTCTCTCTCTGGACTCCATCTCCACCAATCTGCTCACTCCTTCCCCCTCAGTCCTTCGCCTCCCTGGCTTTAGCTTCGATCCCACCCTTTCCCAGCTATTATCAGTTCAGAAGAAGGGTCGCTGGACTGAAAACATTAACTCTGTTTCTCTGTCTCTCTCTCTCTCTCTCTCTCTCTCCACAGATGCTGCCAGGCCTGATGAGTTTCTCCAGCAATTTCTGGTTCCATTTCAGATTTCCAACCTCTGCAGCTTTCTGTTTTATGTTAGTCATGGTTGAGGGGCATGCTCTGTTACTGAGAAGTCTGTTTTTCATGGTGTTCCACAGGGGGTCACTCTTGGGCCCATGCTGTTTGCAGGTTTTATAAATGATTTAGACTCGAGAGATGATTAGTAAGTTCGCAGATGATACAATAATTGGCGAGGTGGTAAAAGGTGAGGGGGATAGACTCAGGTTGTAGAAGGGCTGGGTAAAATGGTTAGTCAGGGGCAAATGAATTCAGTTCAGATACTTTGAGATGATTTACTTGAGAAGGTCAAACATGGTGAGGGAGTACATGATGAGCAGTAGGACCCTGGAAAGCACTGAGTCATAGAGTCATACAGCTAGGAAACAGGCCCTTCGGCCCAACCAGTCCATGCTGACCCTCATCCCCAAACTGAACTAGTCACACCTGCCTGCTCCTGGCCCTTATCCCTCCAAACCTTTCCTGTTCATGGACTTATCCAAATGTCCTTTAAATGTTGTAACTGTGCCCACATCCCCCACTTCCTCAGGAAGTTCATTCCACCCACGAACCACCCTCTTTGTTGGAGAAAAAAATGCCCCCACATGTCTTTTTAAAATATTTCTCCTCTCACCTTGAAAATATGCCCCTTAGTCTTGAAATCCCCCCCACCCTAGGGAAAACCTTATCCAAACTCCTGATGACTTTATCAACCTCTGTAAGGTCACCCCTCACCCTCCTACACTCCAGTGAGAGAAGTCCCAGACTATCCCAGCCGCTCCTTGCAACTCAAATGTTCCATTCCCGGCAACATCCTGGTAAATCCCTCCCAAGCCCCTCTCCAGTTTAATAACATCCTTCCTATAACAGGGAGACCAGAACTGGGCACAGCGCTCCAGGAAAGGTCTCACCAACGTCCCTGTACAACCTCAACATGATGTCCCCAACCCCTACACTCAAAGCTCTGAGCAGTGAAGGCAAGCGTGCTAAACGCCTTCTTAACCACCCCATCTACGATGTGACACAAACTTCAAAGAATTATGTACCTGAACTCCTAGGCTCAGAGGGACCATGCTGTGCACACTCGGGGGTCCCTCAGTCAGGAGGATAGGTGGATGAAGTGATTTGGAAGGCACACACCTTCCTTGCCTTTATTAGCCGAGGAACGCAGTGCAAGATCGGAACTGGATAAAATGTTGGTTCGGCCGCAGCGACAGTATTGTGTGTGGTTCTCGTCCGGGGGTGGGGGAGGTGATGGAGAGGGTGGGGAGGGGTGTGTGAGGGTCCTGGAGAGGGTGCAGAGGGGATTTACCAGGATGGTGCCTGGGCCTGGGGAGTTTCAGTGATGGGGAGAGACTGGGCGGGCTGGGGTTGTTTTCTTTAGAGCAGAGGAGATCGAGGTGGGGCGGGGGGGGTTGTGTGTGTAAAATGCTGAGGCGCAATCACAGGGTAGGCAGGATGGAACCCTTCCCCTTCATGGAGGGTCAGTGACTGGAGAAATCTGTTTCACTCAGAGTGTGGTGGGGAATCTGGGGCTCACTGCCTGTAAGGCTGGGGGAGACAGGCACCCTCATCCCGCTGGAGAAGTGTTTAGGTATGCACGAAGTGTGTATGACCAAGTGCGGGGAAATGGCATTACAATAGTTAGGCTGGTGTTTTTGACCAATGCAAACGTGACGGGACTAAAAGGTTATTTTTTTGTACCGCAGTTACACAAACATAGAGCTGTGCAGCGTGGAAACAGGCCCTTCGGTCTGTGCTGACCCAGATATCCTAAATTAACCTGGTCCCATTTGCCAGCATTTGGCCCGTAAACCCTTCCTGTTCATGTCCCCATCCAAATGCTTTTTAAATGCTCTAACTGTACCGGCCCCCACCACTTCCTCTGGCAGCTCGTTCCACACGCACCACCCTCTGTGTGAAATAGTTACCCCTCAGGTCCCTTTTAAATCTTTCCCCTCTCACCTTAAACCTATGCCCCTCTAGTTTCGGACTCCCCTACCCCTGGGGTAAAGGACCTTGTCTATTCACCCTATCCATGCCCCTCCTGCTTTTATAAACCTCTATAAGGTCGCCCCCTCAGCCTCTGACGCTCCGGGGAAAGTAGCCCCAGCCTCTCCCTGTAGCTCAAACCCTCCGACCCTGGCAACATCCTCGTAAATCTGTTCTGAACCCGTTCAAGTTTCACAACATCCTTCCTGTAGCAGGGAGACCGGGATTACACACAGTATTCCAGAAGTGGCCCTAACCAATGTCCTGTACAGCCGCAACATGACCCTCCCAGCTCCCTGTACTCAATGCACTGACCCATAAAGGCCAGTGTCCCAAACACCTCCCTCACCGCCCTGTCTACCTGAAACTCCACTCTCAGGGAGCTATGAACCAGCACTCCTCTCTAGCACTCTGTGACTTTACATCCCCAAACAGCTGAACGTACTCAAGCAGCCTCTTTTTAAAATCTCTGTCTGTCTCTCTCTATCTCTCTCTCCACGTTTGACACTCTCTGTATCTCTGATACTGTCTCCCTCTCTCTCTGACTTACTGTCTCTCTGTCACTCTCTCTCTATCTCTCCATCTCTGCCTCCCTCTTCTCTCTACTCCCCTCTGTCTGTATCTCTCCCCCCGTCTATCTCTCACTCTCTCTCTGACCCCTCCGTCTCTCTCATTCTCTCCCTTTCTGTCTCTCTCACTCTCTCCCCGTCTCTTTGCATCTCTTTGTCACTCTCTTTCTGTCTGTCTCTCTCACTGCCACCCCCATCTCTCTTTCCCTTCTGTCTCAGCTTCTCTCTCCCTCACCAGCGTCTCTCTAGCTGTCTGTCTCTCTCTGTCTCTGTCACTTTCTCCCCCTCTCTATGTCACCTTCCCTCTCTGCTTCTGTCACACTCCCCCTCTTCACCCCTCATGTCTCTCTCTCTCTCTTTCTCTCCGTCACTCTCTTTTCCTCCTCTGTCTGTCTCTCCCCCTCGTCACCACTCATCTCTCTCTGTCTCACGCTTTTCTCTCTGTCTCCCTTTCTCAATCTCTCTCTCTCTCTCTCTCTCCCCACACCCCCATGTCTCTCTCTCTCTCTCTCTCTCTCTCCCCACACCCCCATGTCTCTCTCTCTCTCTGTGTCTCTCTGATTCCGGTCTCTATGGTGTTTAGAAAAAGACTGAATCTCAATGTCCAGTCACATGAACCTTTGAACAATGTGGCTGCATTCAGTGTATTCAAACTAGCAAAACACAAGTGAATGGGCCAGAAAGAGACTTCCAAAGATTAATGACTGGTTTTTCACTCTCATTCACAACATCAAAACCAAAAAACCTTTCACAGGCCACTTCCTCTAATTTACAAACATCCCTGTGGTCAGGAAGAGGGCAAGGTGGGCTGCGTAAGAGAGAGAGAAAAGGGAGGAGAAGAAATAGAGAGGTAGAGAGAGAGAAGGGGAGAAAGAAATACAACACATGCAGAGGGAGGTGTTTATACAGACCTAGTAATGGAAATAGACACACACACACACACACACACACACACGCACACACACACACAGACACACACACACACACATACACAGACACACACACACACACGCACACACACACACACAGACACTCACACACACACACGCACACACACACACACACGCACACACACACAGACACACACACACACACACACACATACACACACACACACACACACACACACACACACACACGCACACACACGCACACACACACACACAGACACTCACACACACACACACACACACACACACACACACACACACACACAAAGAGAGAGAGAGAGAAAGGCTGACAGAGAATCCCAAACATTGTAAGGAAATTTGAGAGATTGTCAGAATGAGAGGGAGAGAGGGGAACACCGGATTGAGAGAGACAGAGAAGATAGAGAGACCATAAAAGGGTGAGAAGGGGAGTGGTGAACATGGAGAAGGAGAGGCAGAGTGTGAGTGTGTGTGTGTGAGAGAGAGAGACTGAGGAAAAAAGAGGAAAAACAAAACAAACTCCACATCATGTCCCCAAGGAAAACATGACATTATAACCTCGCCACCAACAGAGTGCGACATCCCCCACCCCCACCAACACTGTGGGACATCCCCCATCTCCACCAACAGAGTGCGACATCCCCATCCGCACCGACACTGTGGGACATCCCCCATCCCCAAACACTGTGGGACATCCCCCACCCCCCAAACACTGTGGGATATCCCCCACCCCCACCGACACTGTGGGACATCTCCCATCCCCAAACACTGTGAGACATCTCCCACCCCCACCGACACTGTGGGACATCCCCCATCACCACCGACACTGTGGGACATCCCCCATCCCCAAACACTGTGGGACATCCCCCATCCCCACCAACAGAGTGAGACAACCACCATCCCCAACAACGCTATGGAACATCCCCCATCCCCACCAACACTGTGGGACATCCCCCATCTCCACCAACACTGTGGGACATCCCCATCCCCACCAACACTGTGGGACATCCCCCAACCCCACCAACAGAGTGAGACATACCCCATCCCCACCAACACTGTGGGACATCCCCATCCCCACCAACAGAGTGAGACATCCCACATCCCCAACAGCACTATGGAACATCCCCCATCCCCACCAACAGAGTGAGACATCCCCCATCCCCACCAACACTGTGAGACATCCCCCATCTCCACCAACACTGTGGGACATCCCCATCCCCACCAACACTGTGGGACATCCCCCATCCCCACCAACACTGTGGGACATCCCCCATCCCCACCAACACTGTGGCACATCCCCATCCCCACCAACACTGTGGGACATCCCCCAACCCCACCAACAGAGTGAGACATCCCCCATCCCCACCAACACTGTGGGACATCCCCATCCCCACCAACACTGTGGGACATCCCCCATCCCCACCAACACTGTGGGACATCCCCCATCCCCACCAACACTGTGGCACATCCCCATCCCCACCAACACTGTGGGACATCCCCCAACCCCACCAACAGAGTGAGACATCCCCCACCCCCACCAACACTGTGGGACATCCCCAACCCCACCAACACTGTGGTTCAACCCCCATCCCCACCAGCACTGTGGGACATCCCCCATCCCCGAAACACTGTGTGACATCCCCCATCCCCACCAACAGAGTGAGACATCCCCCATCCCCACCAACACTGTGTGACATCCCCCATCCCCACCAACACTGTAGGACATCCCCCATCCCCACCAACAGAGTGAGACATCCCCCATCCCCACCAACAGAGTGAGACATTCCCCATCCCCACCAACAGAGTGGGACACCCCCCATCTCCACCAACACTGTGTGACATACCCCCATCTCCACCAACACTGTGGAACATGCCCCAACCCCACCAACACTGTGGGACATTTCCCCATCCCTGCCACAGAGTGGGACCTTCCCCACTCCTACCAAAACTGTGTGACATCCCCCATCACCCCTACCAAAACTGTGTGACATTCCCATTCCCACCAACACAGTGAGATAACAACCCCAAACAGCTCAGGGAGACATTCTCACTCCGTCCCCCAGGCCCCCTACCATAAACACATCGGGATATTAGCCGGCCCCATACCATAAACACATCGGGATATTAGCCGGCCCCATACCATAAACACATCGGGATATTAGCCGGCCCCATACCATAAACACATCGGGATCTTAGCCAGCCCCATACCATAAACACATCGGGATATTAGCCGGCCCCATACCATAAACACATCGGGATATTAGCCGGGCCCCTACCATAAACACATCGGGATATTAGCCGGCCCCCTACCATAAACACATCGGGATATTAGCCGGCCCCCTACCATAAACACATCGGGATATTAGCCGGCCCCCTACCATAAACACATCGGGATATTAGCCGGCCCCCTGCCATAAACACATTCGGATATTAGCCGGCCTCCTACCATAGACACATTGGGATATTAGCCGGCCCCATATCATAAACACATTGGGATATTAGCCGGCCCCATACCATAAACACATTGGGATATTAGCCGGCCCCATACCATAAACACATTGGGATATTAGCCGGCCCCATACCATAAACACATCGGGATATTAGCCGGCCCCCTACCATAAACACATCGGGATATTAGCCGGCCCCCTACCATAAACACATTGGGATATTAGCTGGCCGCGTACCATAAACACATCGGGATATTAGCCGGCCCCATACCATAAACACATCGGGATCTTAGCCGGCCCCATACCACAAACACATCGGGATCTTAGCCGGCCCCATACCATAAACACATCGGGATATTAGCCGGCCCCATACCACAAACACATCGGGATATTAGCCGGCCCCATACCATAAACACATCGGGATATTAGCCGGCCCCCTACCATAAACACATCGGGATATTAGCCGGCCCCCTACCATAAACACATTGGGATATTAGCCGGCTCCATACCATAAACACATCGGGATATTAGCCGGCCCCATACCATAAACACATCGGGATATTAGCCGGCCCCATACCACAAACAGATCGGGATATTAGCCGGCTCCATACCATAAACACATCGGGATATTAGCCGGCCCCATACCACAAACACATCGGGATATTAGCCGGCCCCATACCATAAACACATCGGGATATTAGCCGGCCCCATACCATAAACACATCGGGATATTAGCCGGCCCCATACCATAAGCACATCGGGATATTAGCCGGCCCCATACCATAAACACATTGGGATATTAGCCGGCCCCCTACCACAAACACATCGGGATATTAGCCGGCCCCATACCATAAACACATCGGGATATTAGCCGGCCCCCTACCATAAACACATTGGGATATTAGCTGGCCGCGTACCATAAACACATCGGGATCTTAGCCGGCCCCATACCACAAACACATTGGGATATTAGCTGGCCCCCTACCACAAACACATCGGGATATTAGCCAGCCCCATACCATAAACACATCGGGATATTAGCCGGCCCCATACCATAAACACATCGGGATATTAGCCGGCCCCATACCACAAACACATTGGGATATTAGCCGGCCGCATACCACAAACACATTGGGATATTAGCCGGCCCCATAGCCACAAACACATCGGGATATTAGCCAGCCCCATACCATAAACACATCGGGATATTAGCCGGCCCCATACCACAAACACATCGGGATATTAGCCAGCCCCATACCACAAACACATTGGGATATTAGCCGGCCCCATAGCCACAAACACATCGGGATATTAGCCAGCCCCATACCATAAACACATCGGGATATTAGCCGGCCCCATACCACAAACACATCGGGATATTAGCCGGCCCCATAGCCACAAACACATCGGGATATTAGCCAGCCCCATAGCCACAAACACATTGGGATATTAGCCGGCCCCATAGCCATAAACACATCGGGATATTACCCGGCCCCATAGCCACATAGGACAATCCACTCCCACAAACACAGTGGGGCACCTGCCATCCACCCCCTACTTTCTTTTAATGCCTTGTTCCATTCTGTGACTGTTGCCTGCTGCTCAGTAAATTGGAGCCCTCCTGACAATGTCGCATTCAGTGGACGCTCTCTGTGGGACTGTGTGGCAGGATTGGTTTCTGGGCTGGACCTCTCCCCCTCACTCTCAACAATAAGGGACCTCTTTATTCCACAGGAGAGCCAGAGACAGCAGCCGCTGTTCTCTCCATCTGGATCGTGTTGCCTCCAATTCCTGACCATTCACAATTTCTATTCTCCAGAGAGAAACAGGGAATCCGGCACACAGCCCGTCCCTCTGTCCTGTTGCTAAGAGATTCCAACATCGAAGCCTCAATCTAAAACTCGATTCCAAGTGGTCTAATTGACAAATCTCTGCATTAATGCCTTCTCCGCACTGTCCCTGTTCAAACACTCCCAGCACTCGGTTAGATACATAGTAAAGCTCCTTCTACACTGTTGTCCATCAAACACTCCCAGGACAAGGACAGCACAGGGTCAGAGACAGAGTAAAGCTCCCTCTACACCGTCCCCCATCAAACACTCAAAGGGCTGGATCAGCACTGTGTTACATACAGAGTAAAGCTTCCTCGACAATGTCCTCCCATGAAACAGAGCCAGGACAGGGAGAGCAGGGGGAGCAGAGAGAGAAACGCTGACCCTGCTCTATCTCAAATGAGGTACTTTCCCTGGTCTGGGTGATGAATTGTGTGTTTGAATTCAATGTGAAAGAGTGTTGAAGTGAGTGAGCGATGAAAGTGATATGATTCAGGACATTCAGAAGTTAATCCTTGAGAAATCTTTGGCTCTGTTGGAAAAAAACCTTTCGTTCAAAGCAGTTTCTGATCAGCATCAAATATCAGCCTGAAACAGAGAGCTGAATAGACATTCAAACTGGTCAAAAAAGATTTCTATCACTGAACTCAAGTCTTACATGGCAGCAGAATAGGACAGTCTGTTCCCCTATCGCAGGGGAATTAACCCCCTCACACACCCCCTCCCCATTTACACACACCGGGCAGTCTGTTCCCCTATCGCAGGGGGATTAACCCCCTCACAGACCTCCTCCCCATTTACACACACTGGGCAGACTGTTCCCCTATCAGAGGGGGATTAACCCCCTCACACACCTCCTCCCCATTTACACACACCGGGCAGTCTGTTCCCCTATCGGAGGGGGATTAACCCCCTCACACACCCCCTCCCCATTTACACACACCGTGCAGTCGGTTCCCCTATCGGAGGGGGATTAACCCCCTCACACACCCCCTCCCCATTTACACATACCGGGCAGTCTGTTCCCCTATCGGAGGGGCATTAACCCCCTCACACACCCCCTCCCCATTTACACACACCGGGCAGTCTGTTCCCCTATCGCAGGGGGATTAACCCCCTCACACACCCCCTCCCCATTTGCACACACCGGGCAGTCTGTTCCCCTATCGGAGGGGGATTAACCCTCTCACACACCCCCTCCCCATTTACACACACCGGGCAGTCTGTTCGCCTATCGGAGGGGGAATAACCCCCTCACAGAACCCCTCCCCATTTGCACACACCAGGCAGTCTGTTCCCCTATCGGAGGGGGATTAACCCCCTCACACACCCCCTCCCCATTTACACACACCGGGCAGTCTGTTCCCCTATCGGAGGGGGATTAACCCCCTCACACACCCCCTCCCCATTTACACACACCGGGCAGTCTGTTCCCCTATCGGAGGGGGATTAACCCCCTCACACACCCGCTCTCCATTTACACACACCGGGCAGTCTGTTCCCCTATCAGAGGGGGATTAACCCCCCTCGCACACCCCCTCCCCATTTACACACACCGGGCAGTCTGTTCCCCTATCGGAGGGGGATTAACCCCCTCACACACCCGCTCCCCATTTACACACACCAGGCAGTCTGTTCCCCTATCGCAGGGGGATTAACCCCCTCACAGACCCCATCCCCATTTACACACACCGGGCAGTCTGTTCCCCTATCGGAGGGGGATTAACCCCCTCACACACCCCCTCCCCATTTACACACACTGATCAGTCTGTTCCCCTATCACAGGGGGATTAACCCCCTCACACACCCCCTCCCCATTTGCACACACCGGGCTGTCTGTTCCCCTATCGGAGGGGGATTAACCCCCTCACACACCACCTCCCCATTTACACACACTGGGCAGTCTGTTCCCCTATCGGAGGGGGATTAACCCCCTCACACACCCCCACCCCATTTACACACACCGGGCAGTCTGTTCCCCTATCGCAGGGGGATTAAACCCCTCACACACCCCCTCCCCATTTACACACAGCGGGCAGTCTGTTCCCCT
This sequence comes from Stegostoma tigrinum, assembly GCF_030684315.1. Classification (NCBI taxonomy): domain Eukaryota; kingdom Metazoa; phylum Chordata; class Chondrichthyes; order Orectolobiformes; family Stegostomatidae; genus Stegostoma; species Stegostoma tigrinum. The sequence goes on along the minus strand of NC_081399.1, from coordinate 10,704,577 downwards.
ATCGGAGGGGGATTAACCCCCTCACACATCCCGTCCCCATTTACACATACTGGGCAGTCTGTTCCCCTATCGGAGGGGGATTAACCCCCTCACACACCCCTTCCCCATTTACACACACCGGGCAGTCTGTTCCCCTGTCCGAGGGGGATTAACCCCCTCACACACCACCTCCCCATTTACACACACCGGGCAGTCTGTTCCCCTGTCGGAGGGGGATTAACCCCCTCACACACACCCTCCCCATTTACACACACCGGGCAGTCTGTTCCCCTATCGCAGGGGGATTAACCCCCTCACACACCCCCTCCCCATTTACACACACCGGGCAGTCTGTTCCCCTATCGGAGGGGGATTAACCCCCTCACACACCCCCTCCCCATTTACACACACCGGGCAGTCTGTTCCCCTATCGGAGGGGGATTAACCCCCTCACACACCCCCTCCCCATTTAAACACACCGTGCAGTCTGTTCCCCTATCGGAGGGGGATTAACCCTCTCACACACCCCCTACCCATTTACACATACTGGGCAGTCTGTTCCCCTATCGGAGGGGCATTAACCCCCTCACACACCCCCTCCCCATTTACACACACCGGGCAGTCTGTTCCCCTATCGCAGGGGGATTAACCCCCTCACACACCCCCTCCCCATTTGCACACACCGGGCAGTCTGTTCCCCTATCGGAGGGGGATTAACCCCCTCACACACCCCCTCCCCATTTACACACACTGATCAGTCTGTTCCCCTATCACAGGGGGATTAACCCCCTCACACACCCCCTCCCCATTTACACACACCGGGCAGTCTGTTCCCCTATCGGAGGGGGATTAACCCCCTCACACGCCACCTCCCCATTTACACACACTGGGCAGTCTGTTCCCCTATCGGAGGGGGGTTAACCCCCTCACACACCCCCTCCCCATTTACACACACCGGGCAGTCTGTTCCCCTATCGCAGGGGGATTAACCCCCTCACACACCTCCTCCCCATTTACACACACTGGGCAGACTGTTCCCCAAACACAGGGGGATTAACCCCCTCACACACCCCCTCCCCATTTACACACACCGGGCAGTCTGTTCCCCTATCGGAGGGGGATTAACCCCCTCACACACCCCCTCCCCATTTACACACACCGTGCAGTCGGTTCCCCTATCGGAGGGGGATTAACCCCCTCACACACCCCCTCCCCATTTACACACACCGTGCAGTCGGTTCCCCTATCGGAGGGGGATTAACCCCCTCACACACCCCCTCCCCATTTACACACACCGGGAAGTCTGTTCCCCTATCGGAGGGGCATTAACCCCCTCACACACCCCCTCCCCATTTACACACACCGGGCAGTCTGTTCCCCTATCGCAGGGGGATTAACCCCCTCACACACCCCCTCCCCATTTGCACACACCGGGCAGTCTGTTCCCCTATCGGAGGGGGATTAACCCCCTCACACACCCCCTCCCCATTTACACACACCGGGCAGTCTGTTCCCCTATCGGAGGGGGAATAACCCCCTCACAGAACCCCTCCCCATTTGCACACACCAGGCAGTCTGTTCCCCTATCGGAGGGGGATTAACCCCCTCACACACCCCCTCCCCATTTACACACACCGGGCAGTCTGTTCCCCTATCGGAGGGGGATTAACCCCCTCACACACCCCCTCCCCATTTACACACACCGGGCAGTCTGTTCCCCTATCGGAGGGGGATTAACCCCCTCACACACCCGCTCTCCATTTACACACACCGGGCAGTCTGTTCCCCTATCAGAGGGGGATTAACCCCCCTCGCACACCCCCTCCCCATTTACACACACCGGGCAGTCTGTTCCCCTATCGGAGGGGGATTAACCCCCTCACACACCCCCTCCCCATTTACACACACCGGGCAGTCTGTTCCCCTATCGCAGGGGGATTAACCCCCTCACAGACCCCATCCCCATTTACACACACAGGGCAGTCTGTTCCCCTATCGGAGGGGGATTAACCCCCTCACACACCCCCTCCCCATTTACACACACTGATCAGTCTGTTCCCCTATCACAGGGGGATTAACCCCCTCACACACCCCCTCCCCATTTACACACACCGGGCAGTCTGTTCCCCTATCACAGGGGGATTAACCCCCTCACCCACCCCCTCCCCATTTACACACACCGGGCAGTCTGTTCCCCTATCGGAGGGGGATTAACCCCCTCACACACCACCTCCCCATTTACACACACTGGGCAGTCTGTTCCCCTATCGGAGGGGGATTAACCCCCTCACACACCCCCTCCCCATTTACACACACCGGGCAGTCTGTTCCCCTATCGGAGGGGGATTAATCCCCTCACACACCCCCACCCCATTTACACACACCGGGCAGTCTGTTCACCTATCGGAGGGGGATTAACCCTCTCACACACCCGCTCCCCATTTACACACACTGGGCAGTCTGTTCCCCTATCGGAGGGGGATTAACCCTCTCACCCACCCCCACGCCATTTACACACACCGGGCAGTCTGTTCCTCTATCGGCGAGGGATTAACCCCCTCACACACACCCCTCCCCATTTACACACACCGGGCAGTCTGTTCCCCTATCGGAGGGGGATTAACCCCCTCACACACACCCTCCCCATTTACACACACCGGGCAGCCTGTTCCCCTATCGGAGGGGGATTAACCCCCTCACACACCCCCTCCCCACCTGCTCACACCGTGCAGTCTGTTTCCCTATCGGAGGGGGATTAACCCACTCACACACCCCCTCCCCATTTACACACACTGTTCAGTCTGTTCCCCTATCACAGGGGGATTAACCCCCTCACACACCCCCTCCCCATTTACACACACCGGGCAGTCTGTTCCCCTATCGGAGGGGGATTAACCCCCTCAGACATCCCCTCCCCATTTACACATACTGGGCAGTCTGTTCCCCTATCGGAGGGGGATTAACCCCCTCACACACCCCCTCCCCATTTACACACACTGGGCAGACTGTTCCCCTATCACAGGGGGATTAACCACCTCACACACCCCCTCCCCATTTACACACACCGGGCAGTCTGTTCCCCTATCGCAGGGGGATTAACCCCCTCACACACCCCCTCCCCATTTACACACACCGGGCAGTCTGTTCCCCTATCGGAGGGGGATTAACCTCCTCACACACCCCCTCCCCATTTACACACACCGGGCAGTCTGTTCCCCTATCGGATGGGGATTAACCCCCTCACACACCCCCTCCCCATTTACACACACCGGGCAGTCTGTTCCCCTATCGGAGGGGGATTAACCCCCTCACACATCCCCTCCCCATTTACACATACTGGGCAGTCTGTTCCCCTATCGGAGGGGGATTAACCCCCTCACACACCCCCTCCCCATTTACACACACTGGGCAGACTGTTCCCCTATCACAGGGGGATTAACCCCCTCACACACCCCCTCCCCATTTACACACACCGGGCAGTCTGTTCCCCTATCGGAGGGGGATTAACCCCCTCACACACCACCTCCCCATTTACACACACCGGGCAGTCTGTTCCCCTATCGCAGGGGGATTAACCCCCTCACACACCCCCTCCCCATTTACACACACCGGGCAGTCTGTTCCCCTATCGGAGGGGGATTAACCTCCTCACACACCACCTCCCCATTTACACACACCGGGCAGTCTGTTCCCCTATCGGAGGGGGATTAACCCCCTCACACACCCCCTCCCCATTTACACACACCGGGCAGTCTGTTCCCCTATCGGAGGGGGATTAACCCCCTCACACACCCCCTCCCCATTTACACACACCGGGCAGTCTGTTCCCCTATCGGAGGGGGATTAACCCCCTCACACACCCCCTCCCCATTTACACACACCGTGCAGTCTGTTCCCCTATCGGAGGGGGATTAACCCCCTCACACACCCCCTCCCCATTTACACACACCGGGCAGTCTTTTCCCCTATCGGAGGGGGATTAACCCCCTCACACACCACCTCCCCATTTACACACACTGGGCAGACTGTTCCCCTATCACAGGGGGATTAACCCCCTCACACACCCCCTCCCCATTTACACACACCGGGCAGTCTGTTCCCCTATCGGAGGGGGATTAACCCCCTCACACACCACCTCCCCATTTACACACACCGGGCAGTCTGTTCCCCTATCGGAGGGGGATTAACCCCCTCACACACCCCCTCCCCATTTACACACACCGGGCAGTCTGTTCCCCTATCGCAGGGGGATTAACCCCCTCACACACCCCCTCCCCATTTACACACACCGGGCAGTCTGTTCCCCTATCGGAGGGGGATTAACCTCCTCACACACCCCCTCCCCATTTACACACACCGGGCAGTCTGTTCCCCTATCGGAGGGGGATTAACCCCCTCACACACCCCCTCCCCATTTACACACACCGGGCAGTCTGTTCCCCTATCGGAGGGGGATTAACCCCCTCACACACCACCTCCCCATTTACACACACCGGGCAGTCTGTTCCCCTATCGGAGGGGGATTAACCCCCTCACACACCCCCTCCCCATTTACACACACCGGGCAGTCTTTTCCCCTATCGGAGGGGAATTAACCCCCTCACACACCCCCTCCCCATTTACACACACCGGGCAGTCTGTTCCCCTATCACAGGGGGATTAACCCCCTCACACACCCCCTCCCCATTTACACACACCGGGCAGTCTGTTCCCCTATCGGAGGGGGATTAACCCCCTCACACACACCCTCCCCATTTACACACACCGGGCAGTCTGTTCCCCTATCGCAGGGGGATTAACCCCCTCACACACCCCATCCCCATTTACACACACCGGGCAGTCTGTTCCCCTATCGGAGGGGGATTAACCCCCTCACACACACCCTCCCCATTTACACATACTGGGCAGTCTGTTCCCCTATCGGAGGGGCATTAACCCCCTCACACACCCCCTCCCCATTTACACACACCGGGCAGTCTGTTCCCCTATCGCAGGGGGATTAACCCCCTCACACACCCCCTCCCCATTTGCACACACCGGGCAGTCTGTTCCCCTATAGGAGGGGGATTAACCCTCTCACACACCCCTCCCCATTTACACACACCGGGCAGTCTATTCCCCTATCGGAGGGGGATTAACCCCCTCACAGACCCCCTCCCCATTTGCACACACCAGGCAGTCTGTTCCCCTATCGCAGGGCGATTAACCCCCTCACACACCCCCCTCCCATTTACACACACTGGGCAGTCTGTTCCCCTATCAGAGTGGGATTAACCCCCTCACACAACACCTCCCCATTTACACACACCGGGCAGTCTGTTCCCCTATCGGAGGGGGATAAACCCCCTCACACACACCCTCCCCATTTACACACACCGGGCAGTCTGTTCCCCTAACGGAGGGGGATTAACCTTCTTCACCCACCCTCTCCCCATTTACACACACCGGGCAGTATGTTGCCCTATCGGAGGAGGATTAACCCCCTCACACACACCCCCTCCCCATTTACACACACCGGGCAGTCTGTTCCCCTATCGCAGGGGGATTAACCCCCTCACCCACCCCCTCCCCATTTACACACACCGGGCAGTCTGTTCCCCTGTCGGAGGGGGATTAACCTTCTTCACACACCCCCTCCCCATTTACACACACCGGGCAGTCTGTTCCCCTATCGGAGGGGGATTAACCCCCTCACACACCCCCTCCCCATTTACACACACCGGGCAGTCTGTACCCCTATCGGAGGGGGATTAACCTTCTTCACCCACCCCCTCCCCATTTACACACACCGGGCAGTCTGTTCCCCTATCGGAGGGGGATTAACCCCCTCACACACCCCCTCCCCATTTACACACACCGGGCAGTCTGTTCCCCTATCGCAGGGAGATTAACCTTCTTCACCCACCTCCTCCCCATTTACACACACCAGGCAGTCTGTTCCCCTATCGGAGGGGGATTAACCCCCTCACACACCCCCTTCCCATTTACACACACCCTGGGCAGTCTGTTCCCCTATCACAGGGGGATTAACCCTCTCACACACCCCCTCCCCATTTACACACACCGGGCAGTCTGTTCCCCTATCGGAGGGGGATTAACCCCCTCACACCCCCCTTCTCTATTTACACACACTGGGCAGTCTGTTCCCCTATCGGAGGGGGATTAATCCCCTCGCACACCCCCTCCCCATTTACACACACCGGGTAGTCTGTTCCCCTATCAGAGGGGGATTAACCCTCTCACATACCCCCTCCCCATTTACACACACTGGGCAGTCTGTTCCCCTATCGGAGGGGGATTAACCCCCTCACACACCCCCTCCCCATTTACACACACTGGGCAGTTTATGCCCCTCTCGGACTGGGTGAGAAGGTACAATGATGTGACTTAGTGCAGTTTGTGGACGATCAACAGGTGAGAAGGATACAGAGCAATAAATCTGCAGGGGATATCGACATTACAGGGCAGTTAGCATGGGTGGTCTTCAGTTACTCAAATACAGACATATTCATCGAGGAGTACAGCACAGGGACAGTCCCTTCGGGCCTGCACACCCTCGCTGGCCATAATGCTATTCCAAACTAATCCCCTCTCCCTCCACATGGTCTGTATCCCTGTCTGAACACCTCGAAATGTTGTCCTTGTGCCTGTTTCTCCCGTATCCCCTGGCTCCGTGCTCCAGGCTCCTACCACCCTTGCCTCCTTTAAGCTTTCCCTCTCGCTCCTTAAACCTGTGACTCCTGGTATTCGATATTTCCACCCTGGGGGAGGGGGTGGGTTGGGAATAAAGACTGTCCTCCCTCCCCATCCCACTCAGAATTTTCTCAATGCCTATCAGCTCCCCCCTCAGCCTCCGTTGCTCCAGGGTTAAATGATCCCAATGTATCCAGCTTCTCCTTGAAGGTAATACACCCCAAACCAAGCAGCATCCAGGTAAACCCCTTGTGCATCCTCTCCCGAAGCCCCCCATATCCTTCCTTTAAAGTTGTGGTCAGAGCTGCACATAAGACACCAAATGTGGCCTCACTGAGGTTTCATACAGCCATGGCATGACCTGCCAACTTTTATACTCAATGCCCAATCGATGAAGGCAAGCCAAACACTTTCTCTACCACCTCACCCACTCGTCTCGCCACTTTCAGGGAGATGTGCTCTTTGACCCCAAGTCCCATGTCTGGGGTATTTACAGTGTGAGGAGTAGAGAAGGGCCATTGTCCCTTAAAAGGATTCAGGAGCATTTCCTCCAGCAGTAAGTGTTCACTCCAACATGAAAAACGCACAGTTTGACCCGGTTTATGGAAATGAGACGGGCTGATTGCGGCGAGAGTCCAGGTTGGGAGGATCTGGGACACAGCGGTCAATGTGTGGTGAGGTTCAGGACGATGGTGGAGCAAGTTAATGGACCATCCAGAGCAAGGAAAACTACTTGGCAGCGATTAGGCCTCGAGGAGGCAAGATTGGAGGTGGGCAGGATGGACTGGAGCCAGAGATTGGAGGGAGATCGGGTTAGGGTATATTGGCCGTGCTAAATTGTCCCAAAGTGCCCAGGGATGTGCGGGTTAGGATGGATTGGCCGTGCTAAATTGTCCCATAGTGCCCAGGGATGTGCGGGTTAGGGTGGATTGGCCGTGCTAAATTGTCCCATAGTGCCCAGGGATGTACAGGTGAGGGTGGGTTGGCCATGCTAAATTGTCCCATAGTGCCCAGGGATGTGCAGGTTAGGGTGGTTTGGCCATGCTAAATTGTCCCATAGTGCCCAGGGATGTGCGGGTTAGGGTGGATTGGCCGTGCTAAATTGTCCCATAGTGCCCAGGGATGTGCAGGTTAGGGTGGTTTGGCCCTGCTAAATGCTCCCATAGTGCCCAGGGATGTGCGGGTTAGGGTGGGATTGGCCGTGCTAATTTGTCCCATAGTGCCCAGGGATGTGCGGGTTAAGGTGGGTTGGCCGTGATAAATTGTCCCGTAGTGCTCAGGGATGTGAGGGTTAGGGTGGATTGGCCGTGCTAAATTGTCCCATAGTGCCCAGGGATGTGTGGGTTAGGGTGGGTTGGCCATGCTAAATTGTCCCATAGTGCCCAGGGATGTGTGGGTTAGGGTGGGTTGGCCGTGCTAAATTGTCCCATAGTGCCCAGGGATGTGCGGGTTAGGGTGGGTTGGCCGTGCTAAATTGTCCCATAGTGCCCAGGGATGTGCGGGTTAGGGTGGGTTGGCCATGCTAAATTGTCCCATAGTGCCCAGGGATGTGTGGGTTAGGGTGGGTTGGCCGTGCTAAATTGTCCCATAGTGCCCAGGGATGTGCGGGTTAGGGTGGGTTGGCCGTGCTAAATTGTCCCATAGTGCCCAGGGATGTGCGGGTTAGGGTGGATTGGCCGTGCTAAATTGTCCCATAGTGCCCAGGGATGTGCGGGTTAGGGTGGGTTGGCCGTGCCAAATTGTCCCATAGTGCACAGGGATGTGCGGGTTAGGGTGGATTGGCCGTGCTAAATTGTCCCATAGTGCCCAGGGATGTGCGGGTTAGGGTGGGGTTGCCGTGCTAAATTGTCCCATAGTGCCCAGGGGCGTGCAGGTTAGGGTGGATTGGCCGTGCTAAATTGTCCCGTAGTGCCCAGGGATGTGCGGGTTAGGGTGGGTTGGCCGTGCTAAATTGTCCCATAGTGCCCAGGGATGTACAGGTTAGGCTGGATTGGCTGTGCTAAATTTCCCATAGTGCCCAGGGATGTATAGGTTAAGGTGGGTTGGCAATGCTAAATTGTCCCATAGTGCCCAGGGATGTGCGGGTTAGGGTGGGTTGGCCGTGCTAATTTGTCCCATAGTGCCCAGGGATGTGCGGGTTAGGGTGGGTTGGCCGTGCTAATTTGTCCCATAGTGCCCAGGGATGTGCGGGTTAGGTGGGTTGGCTGTGTTAAATTGTCCCATAGGGCCCAGGGATGTGCGGGTTAGGGTGGGTTGGCCGTGCTAAATTGTCCCATAGTGCCAGGGATGTGTGGGTTAGGGTGGATTGGCCGTGCTAAATTGTCCCATCGTGCCCAGGGATGTGCAGGTTAGGGTGGGTTGGCCGTGCTAATTTGTCCCATAGTGCCCAGGGATGTGCGGGTTAAGGTGGGTTGGCCGTGCTAAATAGTCCCATAGTGCTCAGGGATGTGCGGGTTAGGGTGGATTGGCCGTGCTAAATTGTCCCATAGTGCCAGGGATGTGCGGGTTAGGGTGGATTGGCCGTGATAAATTGTCCGATAGTGTCCAGGGATGTGCGGGTTAGGGTGGGATTGGCCGTGCTAAATTCTCCCATAGTGCCCAGGGATGTGTGTGTTAGGGTGGATTGGCCGTGCTAAATTGTCCCGTAGTGCCCAGGGATGTGCGGGTTAGGGTGGGTTGGCCGTGTTAAATTGTCCCATAGTGCCCAGGGATGTGCGGGTTAGGGTGGGTTGGCCGTGCTAAATTGTCCCATAGTGCCCTAGGATGTATAGGTTAAGGTGGGTTGGCAATGCTAAATTGTCCCATAGTGCACAGGGATGTGCGGGTTAGGGTGGATTAGCCGTGCTAAATTGTCCCATAGTGCCCAGGGATGTGCGGGTTAGGATGGATTACCGTGCTAAATTGTCCCTTAGTCCGCAGGGATGTGCGGGTTAGGGTGGGGTTGGCCGTGTTAAATTGTCCCATAGTGCCCAGGGATGTGCGGGTAGGGTGGATTGGCCGTGCTAAATTGTCCCATAGTGCCCAGGGATGTGCGGGTTAGGGTGGATTGGCCGTGCTAAATTGTCCCGTTGTGCCCAGGAATATGTAGGTTAGGGTGGGTTGGCCATGCTAAATTGTCCCATAGTGTCCCAGGGATGTGCGGGTTAGGGTGGGATTGGCCGTGCTAAATTGTCCCATAGTGCCAGGGATGTGCGGGTTAGGGTGGGATTGGCCGTGCTAAATTGTCCCATAGTGCCCAGGGATGTGCGGGTTAGGGTGGATTGGCCGTGCTAAATTGTCCCGTTGTGCCCAGGAATATGTAGGTTAGGGTGGGTTGGCCATGCTAAATTGTCCCACAGTGTCCAGGGACGTGCAGGTTAGGCTGGGATTGGCCATGCTAAATTGTCCCATATTGCCCAGGGACGTGCAGGTTAGGGTGGATTGGCCGTGCTAAATTGTCCCATAGTGCCCAGGGACGTGCAGGTTAGGGTGTATTGGCCGTGCTAAATTGTCCCATAGTGCCATGGGATGTGCGGGTTAGGGTGGATTGGCTGTGCTAAATTTCCCATAGTGCCCTAGGATGTATAGGTTAAGGTGGGTTGGCAAAGCTAAATTATCCCATAGTGCCCAGGGATGTGCGGGTTAGGGTGGGTTGGCCGTGCTAATTTGTCCCATAGTGCCCAGGGATGTGCAGGTTAGGGTGGGTTGGCCGTGCTAATTTGTCCCATAGTGCCCAGGGATGTGCAGGTTAGGGTGGGTTGGCCGTGCTAAATTGTTCCATAGTGCCCAGGGATGTGCGGGTTAGGGTGGGATTGGCCGTGCTAAATTGTCCCATAGCGTCCAAGGATGTGCGGGTTAAGGTGGGTTGGCCGTGCTAAATTGTCCCATAGTGCCAGGGATGTGCGGGTTAGGGTGGATTGGCCGTGCTAAATTGTCCCATAGTGCCAGGGATGTGCGGGTTAGGGTGGATTAGCCGTGATAAATTGTCCGATAGTGTCCAGGGATGTGCGGGTTAGGGTGGGATTGGCCGTGCTAAATTCTCCCATAGTGCCCAGGGATGTGCGGGTTAGGGTGGGATTGGCCGTGCGAAATTGTCCCATAGTGCCCAGGGATGTGCGGGTTAGGGTGGGTTGGCCGTGCTAAATTGTCCCATAGTGCCCAGGGATGTGCAGGTAACGGTGGATTGGCCATGCTAAATTGTCCCATAGTGCCCAGGGATGTGCAGGTAAGGGTGGATTGGCCATGCTAAATTGTCCCATAGTGCCCAGGGATGTGTGGGTTAGGGTGGATTGGCCGTGCTAAATTGTCCCATAGTGCCAGGGATGTGCAGGTTAGGGTGGGTTGGCCGTGCTATATTGTCCCCATAGTGCCCAGGGAATGTACATGTTAGGCTGGTTTGGCTGTGCTAAATTTCCCATCCTGCCCTAGGATGTATAGGTTAAGGTGGGTTGGCAATGCTAAATTGTCCCATAGTGCCCAGCGATGTGCGGGTTAGGGTGGATTAGCCGTGCTAAATTGTCCCATAGTGCCCAGGGATGTGCGGGTTAGGGTGGATTACCGTGCTAAATTGTCCCTTAGTCCGCAGGGATGTGCGGGTTAGGGTGGGATTGGCCGTGTTAAATTGTCCCATAGTGCCCAGGGATGTGCGGGTTAGGGTGGATTGGCCGTGCTAAATTGTCCCATAGTGCCCAGGGATGTGCAGGTTAGGGTGGATTGGCCGTGCTAAATTGTCCCATAGTGTCCAGGGATGTGCAGGTTAGGGTGGATTGGCCGTGCTAAATTGTCCCGTTGTGCCCAGGAATATGCAGGTTAGGGTGGGTTGGCCGTGCTAAATTGTCCCATAGTGCCCAGGGATGTGCGGGTTAGGGTGGGTTGGCCGTGCTATATTGTCCCATAGTGCCCAGGGATGTGCGGGTTAGGGTGGGTTGGCCGTGCTAAATTGTCCCATAGTGTCCAGGGACGTGCAGGTTAGGGTGGGATTGGCCGTGCTAAATTGTCCCATAGTGCCCAGGGACGTGCAGGTTAGGGTGGATTGGCCGTGCTAAATTGTCCCATAGTGCCCAGGGATGTGCAGGTTAGGGTGGATTGGCCGTGCTAAATTGTCCCATAGTGCGCAGGGATGTGCAGGTTAGGGTGGGATTGGCCGTGCTAAATTGTCCCATAGTGCCCTAGGATGTATAGGTTAAGGTGGGCTGGCAATGCTAAATTGTCCCATAGTGCCCAGGGATGTGCGGGTTAGGGTGGATTGGCCGTGCTAAATTGTCCCATAGTGTCCAGGGATGTGCGGGTTAGGGTGGATTGGCCGTGCTAAATTGTCCCATAGTGCCCAGGGATGTACAGGTTAGGGTGGGTTGGCCGTGCTAAATTGTCCCATAGTGCCCAGGGATGTGCAGGTTAGGGTGGGTTGGCCGTGCTAAATTGTCCCGTAGTGCCCAGGGATGTGCGGGTTAGGGTGGATTTGCCGTGCTAATTTGTCCAATAGTATCCCGGGATGTGCAGGTTAGGGTGGGATTGGCCATGCTAAATTGTCCCATAGTGCCCAGGGATGTGCGGGTTAGGGTGGATTGGCCGTGCTAAATTGTCCCATAGTGCCCAGGGATGTGCGGGTTAGGCTGGGATTGGCCGTGCTAAATTGTCCCATGGTGCCCAGGGATGTGTGGGTTAGGGTGGGTTGGCCGTGCTAAATTGTCCAATAGTGCCCAGGGATGTGCAGGTTAGGGTGGGATTGGCCGTGCTAAATTGTCCCATAGTGCCCACGGATGTGCGGGTTAGGGTGGGATGGCCGTGCTAAATTGTCCCATAGTGCCCACGGATGTGCAGGTTAGGGTGGGTTGGCCGTGCTAAATTGTCCCGTAGTGCCCAGGGATGTGCGGGTTAGGGTGGGTTGGCCGTGCTAAATTGTCCCATAGTGCCCAGGGATGTGTGGGTTAGGGTGGGTTGGCCGTGCTAAATTGTCCCATAGTGCCCAGGGATGTGCGGGTTAGGGTGGATTACAGTGCTAAATTGTCCCTTAGTCCGCAGGGATGTGCGGGTTAGGGTGGGATTGGCCGTGTTAAATTGTCCCATAGTACCCAGGGATGTGCGGGTAGGGTGGATTGGCCGTGCTAAATTGTCCCGTTGTGCCCAGGAATATGCAGGTTAGGGTGGGTTGGCCGTGCTAATTTGTCCCATAGTACCCAGGGATGTGCAGGTTAGGGTGGGTTGGCAATGCTAAATTGTCCCATAGTGTCCAGGGATGTGCGGGTTAGGGTGGGTTGGCCGTGCTAAATTGTCCCATAGTGTCCAGGGACGTGCAGGTTAGGGTGGATTGGCCGTGCTAAATTGTCCCATAGTGCCCAGGGATGTGCAGGTTAGGGTGGGTTGGCCATGCTAAATTGTCCCATAGTGCCCAGGGATGTGCGGGTTAGGGTGGGTTGGCCGTGCTAAATTGTCCCATAGTGTCCCAGGGATGTGCAGGTTAGGGTGGGTTGGCTGTGCTAAATTGTCCCATAGTATCCAGGGATGTGCGGGTTAGGGTGGGTTGGCCATGCTAAATTGTCCCGTAGTGCCCAGGGATGTGCAGGTTAGGGTGGATTGGCCGTGCTAAATTGTCCCATAGTGCCCAGGGATGTGTGGGTTAGGGTGGGTTGGCCGTGCTAAATTGTCCCGTAGTGCCCAGGGATGTGCGGGTTAGGGTGGATTGGCCGTGCTAAATTGTCCCATAGTGCCCAGGGATGTGCGGGTTAGGGTGGGATTGGTCGTGCTAAATTGTCCCGTAGTGCCCAGGGATGTGCGGGTTAGGGTGGGTTGGCCGTGCTAAATTGTCCCGTAGTGCCAGGGATGTGCGGGTTAGGGTGGATTGGCCGTGCTAAATTGACCCATAGTGCCCAGGGATGTACAGGTTAGGGTGGGTTGGCCGTGCTAAATTGTCCCGTAGTGCCCAGGGATGTGCAGGTTAGGGTGGGTTGGCCGTGCTAAATTGTCCCTTAGTGCCCAGGGATGTGCGGGTTAGGGTGGGTTGGCCGTGCTAAATTGTCTCATAGTGCCCAGGGATGTGCGGGTTAGGGTGGATTGGCCGTGCTAAATTGTCTCATAGTGCCCAGGGATGTGCGGGTTAGGGTGGGTTGGCCGTGCTAAATTGTCCCTTAGTGCCCAGGGATGTGCGGGTTAGGGTGGGTTGGCCGTGCTAAATTGTCTCATAGTGCCCAGGGATGTGCGGGTTAGGGTGGATTGGCCGTGCTAAATTGTCCCATAGTGCCCAGGGATGTGCGGGTTAGGGTGGATTGGCCGTGCTAAATTGTCCCATAGTGCCCAGGGATGTGCGGGTTAGGGTGGATTGGCCGTGCTAAATTGTCCCATAGTGCCCAGGGATGTGCGGGTTAGGCTGGGATTGGCCGTGCTAAATTGTCCCATGGTGCCCAGGGATGTGTGGGTTAGGGTGGGTTGGCCATGCTAAATTGTCCAATAGTGCCCAGGGATGTGCAGGTTAGGGTGGGATTGGCCGTGCTAAATTGTCCCATAGTGCCCACGGATGTGCGGGTTAGGGTGGATTGGCCGTGCTAAATTGTCCCATAGTGCCCAGGGATGAGCAGGTTAGGGTGGATTGGCCGTGCTAAATTGTCCCGTAGTGCCCAGGGATGTGCAGGTTAGGGTGGATTGGCCGTGCTAAATTGTCCCATAGTGCCCAGGGATGTGCGGGTTAGGGTGGACTGGCCGTGCTAAATTGTCCCATAGTGCCCAGGGATGTGCGGGTTAGGGTGGACTGGCCGTGCTAAAGTGTCCCATAGTGCCCAGGGATGTGCAGATTAGGGTGGATTGGCCGTGCTAAATTGTCCCATAGTGCCCACGGATGTGCGGGTTAAGGTGGATTGGCCGTGCTAAATTGTCCCGTAGTGCCCAGGGATGTGCGGGTTAGGGTGGGTTGGCCGTGCCAAATTGTCCCATAGTGCCCAGGGGCGTGCAGGTTAGGGTGGATTGGCCGTGCTAAATTGTCCCATAGTGCCCAGGGATGTGCGGGTTAGGGTGGGTTGGCCGTGCTAAATTGTCCCATAGTGCCCAGGGATGTACAGGTTAGGCTGGATTGGCTGTGCTAAATTTCCCATAGTGCCCAGGGATGTGCGGGTTAGGGTGGATTACCGTGCTAAATTGTCCCTTAGTCCGCAGGGATGTGCGGGTTAGGGTGGGATTGGCCGTGTTAAATTGTCCCATAGTACCCAGGGATGTGCGGGTAGGGTGGGATTGGCCGTGTTAAATTGTCCCATAGTACCCAGGGATGTGCAGGTTAGGGTGGATTGGCTGTGCTAAATTGTCCCGTTGTGCCCAGGAATATGCAGGTTAGGGTGGGTTGGCCATGCTAAATTGTCCCATAGTGTCCCAGGGATGTGCGGGTTAGGGTGGGATTGGCCGTGCTAAATTGTCCCATAGTGCCAGGGATGTGCGGGTTAGGGTGGGTTGGCCGTGCTAAATTGTCCCACAGTGTCCAGGGACGTGCAGGTTAGGGTGGGATTGGCCGTGCTAAATTGTCCCTTAGTGCCCAGGGATGTGCAGGTTAGGGTGGGTTGGCCGTGCTAAATTGTCCCATAGTGCCCAGGGATGTGCGGGTTAGGGTGGATTGGCCGTGCTAAATTGTCCCATATTGCCCAGGGACGTGCAGGTTAGGGTGGATTGGCCGTGCTAAATTGTCCCATAGTGCCCAGGGATGTGCAGGTTAGGGTGGGTTGGCCGTGCTAAATTGTCCCATAGTGCCCAGGGATGTGCAGGTTAGGGTGGATTGGCCGTGCTAAATTGTCCCATAGTGCCCAGGGATGTGCGGGTTAGGGTGGATTGGCCGTGCTAAATTGTCCCATAGTGCCCAGGGATGTGCAGGTTAGGGTGGATTGGCCGTGCTAAATTGTCCCATAGTGCCCAGGGATGTGCGGGTTAGGGTGGATTGGCTGTGCTAAATTTCCCATAGTGCCCAGGGATGTGCAGGTTAGGGTGGGTTGGCCGTGCTAATTTGTCCCATAGTACCCAGGGCTGTGCAGGTTAGGGTGGGTTGGCAATGCTAAATTGTCCCATAGTGTCCAGGGATGTGCGGGTTAGGGTGGGTTGGCCGTGCTAAATTGTCCCGTAGTGCCCAGGGATGTGCGGGTTAGGGTGGGTTGGCCGTGCTAAATTGTCCCGTAGTGCCCAGGGATGTGCGGGTTAGGGTGGGTTGGCCGTGCTAAATTGTCCCATAGTGCTCAGGGATGTGCGGGTTAGGGTGGGATTGACCGTGCTAAATTGTCCCATAGTGCCCAGGGATGTGTAGGTTAGGGTCGATTGGCCGTGCTAAATTGTCCCATAGTGCTCAGGGATGTGCGGGTTAGGGTGGGTTGGCCGTGCTAAATTGTCCCATAGTGCTCAGGGATGTGCGGGTTAGGGTGGATTGGCCATGCTAAATTCTCCCATAGTGCCCAGGGATGTACGGGTTAGGGTGGGATTGGCCGTGCGAAATTGTCCCATAGTGCCCAGGGATGTGCGGGTTAGGGTGGGTTGGCCGTGCTAAATTGTCCCGTAGTGCCCAGGGATGTGCGGGTTAGGGTGGATTGGCCATGCTAAATTGTCCCATAGTGCCCAGGGATGTGCAGGTAAGGGTGGATTGGCCGTGCTATATTGTCCCGTACTGCCCAGGGATGTACATGTTAGGCTGGTTTGGCTGTGCTAAATTTCCCATAGTGCCCTAGGATGTATAGGTTAAGGTGGGTTGGCAATGCTAAATTGTCCCATAGTGCCCAGGGACGTAGAGGTTAGGGTGGATTGGCCGTGCTAAATTGTCCCGTTGTGCCCAGGAATATGCAGGTTAGGGTGGGTTGGCCGTGCTATATTGTCCCATAGTGTCCAGGGACGTGCAGGTTAGGGTGGGATTGGCCGTGCTAAATTGTCCCATAGTGCCCAGGGACGTGCAGGTTAGGGTGGATTGGCCGTGCTAAATTGTCCCATAGTGCCCAGGGACGTGCAGGTTAGGGTGGATTGGCCGTGCTAAATTGTCCCGTAGTGCCCAGGGATGTGCGGGTTAGGGTGGATTGGCTGTGCTAAATTTCCCATAGTGCCCTAGGATGTATAGGTTCAGGTGGGTTGGCAATGCTAAATTGTCCCTTAGTCCCCAGGGATGTGCGGGTTAGGGTGGATTGACCGTGCTAAATTGTCCCATAGTGCCCAGGGATGTGCAGGTTAGGGTGGGTTGGCCGTGCTAAATTGTCCCGTAGTGCCCAGGGATGTGCGGGTTAGGGTGGGTTGGCTGTGCTAAATTGTCCCATAGTGCCCAGGGATGTGCGGGTTAGGGTGGATTGGCCGTGCTAAATTGTCCCGTAGTGCCCAGGGATGTGCGGGTTAGGGTGGGTTGGCCGTGCTAAATTGTCCCGTAGTGCCAGGGATATGCGGGTTAGGGTGGATTGGCCGTGCTAAATTGTCCCGTAGTGCCCAGGGATGTGCGGGTTAGGGTGGATTGGCCGTGCTAATTTGTCCAATAGTATCCCGGGATGTGCAGGTTAGGGTGGGATTGGCCATGCTAAATTGTCCCATAGTGCCCAGGGATGTGCGGGTTAGGGTGGATTGGCCGTGCTAAATTGTCCCATGGTGCCCAGGGATGTGTGGGTTAGGGTGTGTTGGCCGTGCTAAATTGTCCCATAGTGCCCAGGGATGTGCAGGTTAGGGTGGGTTGGCCGTGCTAAATTGTCCCATAAAGCTCAGGGCTGTGCAGGTTAGGGTGGGTTGGCCGTGCTAAATTGTCCCACAGTGCCCACGGATGAGCAGGTTCGCGTGGGTTGGCCGTGCTAAATTGACCCATAGTGCCCAGGGATGTGCGGGTTAGGGTGGGTTGGCCGTGCTAAATTGTCCCATAGTGCCCAGGGATGTGCGGGTTAGGGTGGGTTGGCCGTGCTAAATTGTCCCATAGTGCCCAGGGATGTGCAGGTTAGGGTGGGTTGGCCGTGCTAAATTGTCCTGTAGTGCCCAGGAATATGCAGGTTAGGGTGGGTTGGCCGTGCTAAATTGTCCCATAGTGTCCCAGGGATGTGCGGGTTAGGGTGGGTTGGCCGTGCTAAATTGTCCTGTAGTGTCCCAGGGATGTGCGGGTTAGGGTGGGTTGGCCGTGCCAAATTGTCCCATAGTGCCCAGGGATGTGCGGGTTAGGGTGGGTTGGCCGTGCTAAATTGTCCCATAGTGCCCAGGGATGTGCGGGTTAGGGTGGATTGGCCGTGCTAAATTGTCCCATAGTGCCCAGGGGCGTGCAGGTTAGGGTGGGTTGGCCGTGCTAAATTGTCCTGTAGTGCCCAGGGATGTGCAGGTTAGGGTGGGTTGGCCGTGCTAAATTGTCCCGTTGTGCCCAGGAATATGCAGGTTAGGGTGGGTTGGCCGTGATAAATTGTCCCATAGTGCCCAGGGATGTGCGGGTTAGGGTGGGATTGGCCGTGCTAAATTGTCCCACAGTGTCCAGGGACGTGCAGGTTAGGGTGGGATTGGCCGTGCTAAATTGTCCCATAGTCCCCAGGGATGTGTGGGTTAGGGTGGATTGGCCGTGCTAAATTGTCCCATAGTGCCCAGGGATGTGCGGGTTAGGGTGGATTGGCTGTGCTAAATTTCCCATAGTGCCCTAGGATGTATAGGTTAAGGTGGATTGGCCGTGCTAATTTGTCCAATAGTATCCCGGGATGTGCAGGTTAGGGTGGGTTGGCCATGCTAAATTGTCCCATAGTGCCCAGGGATGTGCGGGTTAGGGTGGGTTGGCCGTGCCAATTTGTCCCATAGTGCCCAGGGATGTGCAGGTTAGGGTGGATTGGCCGTGCTAAATTGTCCCATAGTGCCCAGGGATGTGCAGTTTAGGGTGGATTGGCCGCGCTAAATTGTCCCGTAGTGCCCAGGGATGTGCGGGTTAGGGTGGGATTGGCCGTGCTAAATTGTCCCATAGTGCCCAGGGATGTGCGGGTTAGGGTGTATTGGCCGTGCTAAATTGTCCCGTAGTGCCCAGGGATGTGCGGGTTAGGGTGGGTTGGCCGTGCTAAATTGTCCCTTAGTGCCCAGGGATGTGCGGGTTAGGGAGGGTTGGCCGTGCTAAATTGTCCCATAGTGCCCAGGGATGTGCGGGTTAGGGTGGGTTGGCCGTGCTAAATTGTCCCGTAGTGCCCAGGGATGTGCGGGTTAGGGAGGGTTGGCCGTGCTAAATTGTCCCTTAGTGCCCAGGGATGTGCGGGTTAGGGAGGGTTGGCCGTGCTAAATTGTCCCGTAGTGCCCAGGGATGTGCGGGTTAGGGTGGGTTGGCCGTGCTAAATTGTCCCATAGTGTCCAGGGATGTGCAGGTTAGGGTGGATTGGCCGTGCTAAATTGTCCCGTAGTGCCCAGGGATGTGCAGGTTAGGGTGGGTTGGCCGTGCTAAATTGTCCCGTAGTGCCCAGGGATGTGCAGGTTAGGGTGGGTTGGCCGTGCTAAATTGTCCCGTAGTGCCCAGGGATGTGCGGGTTAGGGTGGATTGGCCGTGCTAAATTGTCCCGTAGTGCCCAGGGATGTGCGGGTTAGGGTGGGATTGGCCCTGCTAAATTGTCCCATAGTGCCCAGGGATGTGCGGGTTAGGGTGGGTTGGCCGTGCTAATTTGTCCAATAGTATCCTGGGATGTGCAGGTTAGGGTGGATTGGTCGTGCTAAATTGTCCCATAGTGCCCAGGGATGTGCAGGTTAGGGTGGGATTGGCCGTGCTAAATTGTCCCATAGTCCCCAGGGATGTGCAGGTTAGGGTGGATTGGCCGTGCTAAATTGTCCCATAGTGCCCAGGGATGTGCAGGTTAGGGTGGGATTGGCCGTGCTAAATTGTCCCATAGTCCCCAGGGATGTGCGGGTTAGGGTGGGATTGGCCCTGCTAAATTGTCCCATAGTGCCCAGGGATGTGCGGGTTAGGGTGGGTTGGCCGTGCTAATTTGTCCAATAGTATCCTGGGATGTGCAGGTTAGGGTGGATTGGCCGTGCTAAATTGTCCCATAGTGCCCAGGGATGTGCGGGTTAGGATGGATTGGCCGTGCTAAATTGTCCCATAGTGCCCAGGGATGTGCGGGTTAGGGTGCGTTGGCCGTGCTAAATTGTCCCATAGTGCCCAGGGATGTGCGTGTTAGGGTGGGTTGGCCGTGCTAAATTGTCCCATAGTGCCCAGGGATGTGCCGGTTAAGGTGGGTTGGCCGTGCTAAATTGTTCCATAGTGCCCAGGGATGTGTGGGTTAGGGTGGGATTAGCCGTGCTAAATTGTCCCATAGTCCCCAGGGATGTGCGGGTTAGGGAGGGTTGGCCGTGCTAAATTGTCCCATAGTGCTCAGGGATGTGCAGGTTAGGGAGGGTTGGCCGTGCTAAATTGTCCCATAGTGTCCAGGGATGTGCAGGTTAGGGTGGATTGGCCGTACTAAATTGTCCTGTCGTGCCCAGGGATGTGCAGGTTCGGGTGGGTTGGCCATGCTAAATTGTCCCACAGTGTCCAGGGATGTGCGGGTTAGGGTGGGATTGGCCGTGCTAAATTGTCCCACAGAGTCCAGGGATGTGCGGGTTAGGGTGGGATTGGCCGTGCTAAATTGTCCCATAGTGCCAGGGATGTGCAGGTTAGGGTGGTTGGCCGTGCTAAATTGTCCCGTAGTGCCCACGGATGTGCGGGTTAGGGTGGATTGGCCGTGCTAAATTGTCACATAGTGCCCAGGGATGTGCAGGTTAGGGTGTGTTGGCCGTGCTAAATTGTCTCTTAGTGCCCAGGGATGTGCGGGCTAGGGTGGGTTGGCCGTGCTAATTTGTCCCGTAGTGCCCAGGGATGTGCGGGTTAGGGTGGATTGGCCGTGCTAAATTGTCCCATAGTGCCCAGTGATGTGCAGGTTAGGGTGGGTTGGCCGTGCTACACTGTCCCATAGTGTCCAGGGATGTGCGGGTTCGGGTGGGTTGGCCGTGCTAAATTGTCCCATAGTATCCCGGGATGTGCAGGTTAAGGTGGGTTGGCAATGCTAAATTGTCCCTTAGTCCCCAGGGATGTGCGGGTTAGGGTGGGTTTGCCGTGCTAATTTGTCCCATAGTGCCCAGGGATGTGCGGGTTGGGGTGGATTGCTCGTGCTAAATTGTCCCTTAGTCCCCAGGGATGTGCGGGTTAGGGTGGGATTGGCCGTGCTAAATTGTCCCATAGTGCCCAGGGATGTGCGGGTTAGGGTGGATTGGCTGTGCTAAATTGTCCCATAGTGCCCAGGGATGTGCGGGTTAGGGTGGGTTGGCCGTTCTAAATTGTCCCATAGTGCCCAGGGATGTGCGGGTTAGGGTGGGTTGGCCGTGCTAATTTGTCCCGTAGTGCCCAGGGATGTGCGGGTTAGGGTGGATTGGCCGTGCTAAATTGTCCCATAGTGCCCAGTGATGTGCAGGTTAGGGTGGGTTGGCCGTGCTACACTGTCCCATAGTGTCCAGGGATGTGCGGGTTAGGGTGGGTTGGCCGTGCTAAATTGTCCCATAGTATCCCGGGATGTGCGGGTTAGGGTGGGTTGGCTGTGTTAAATTGTCCCATAGTGTCCAGGGATGTGCGGGTTAGGGTGGGATTGGCCGTGCTAAATTGTCCCATAGTGCCAGGGATGTGCGGGTTAGGGTGGGTTGGCCGTGCTAAATTGTCCCGTAGTGCCCAGGGATGTGCGGGTTAGGGTGGGTTGGCCGTGCTAAATTGTCCCATAGTGCCCAGGGATGTGTGGGTTAGGGTGGATTGGCCGTGCTAAACTGTCCCGTAGTGCCCAGGGACGTGCAGGTTAGGGTGGGTTGGCCGTGCTAAATTGTCCCATAGTGCCCAGGGATGTGCGGGTTAGGGTGGATTGGCCGTGCTAAATTGTCCCATAGTGTCCAGGGATGTGCGGGTTAGGGTGGGATTGGCCGTGCTAAATTGTCCCATAGTGCCCAGGCATGTGCGGGTTAGGGTGGACTGGCCGTGCTAAATTGCCCCATAGTGCCCAGGGATGTGCCGGTTAGGGTGGGTTGGCCGTGCTAAATTGTCCCGTAGCGCCCAGGGATGTGCGGGTTAGGGTGTGTTGGCCGTGTTAATTGTCTCTTAGTGCCCAGGGATGTGCGGGTTAGGGTGGGTTGGCCGTGCTAAATTGTCCCATAGTGCCCAGGGATGTGCGGGTTAGGGTGGGATTGGCCGTGTTAAATTGTCTCTTAGTGCCCAGGGATGTGCGGGTTAGGGTGGGTTGGCCGTGTTAAATTGTCCCATAGTATCCAGGGATGTGCAGGTTAGGGTGGGATTGGCCGTGCTAAATTGTCCCATAGTGCCCAGGGATGTGCGGGTTAGGGTGGGTTGGCCGTGCTAAATTGTCCCATAGTGCCCAGGGATGTGCAGGTTAGGGTGGGTTGGCCGTGCTAAATTGTCCCAAAGTGCCCAGGGATGTGCGGGTTAGGGAGGGATTGGCCGTGCTAAATTGTCCCATAGTGCCAGGGATGTGCGGGTTAGGGTGGGATTGGCCGTGCTAAATTGTCCCACAGTGTCCAGGGACGTGCAGGTTAGGGTGGGATTGGCCGTGCTAAATTGTCCCATAGTCCCCAGGGATGTGTGGGTTAGGGTGGATTGGCCGTGCTAAATTGTCCCATAGTGCCCAGGGATGTGCGGGTTAGGGTGGATTGGCTGTGCTAAATTTCCCATAGTGCCCTAGGATGTATAGGTTAAGGTGGATTGGCCGTGCTAATTTGTCCAATAGTATCCCGGGATGTGCAGGTTAGGGTGGGTTGGCCATGCTAAATTGTCCCATAGTGCCCAGGGATGTGCGGGTTAGGGTGGGTTGGCCGTGCCAATTTGTCCCATAGTGCCCTAGGATGTATAGGTTAAGGTGGATTGGCCGTGCTAATTTGTCCAATAGTCTCCCGGGATGTGCAGGTTAGGGTGGATTGGCCATGCTAAATTGTCCCATAGTGCCCAGGGATGTGCAGGTTAGGGTGGATTGGCCGTGTTAAATTGTCCCATAGTGCCCAGGGATGTGCAGTTTAGGGTGGATTGGCCGTGCTAAATTGTCCCATAGTGTCCAGGGATGTGCAGGTTAGGGTGGGTTGGCCGTGCTACACTGTCCCATAGTGTCCCAGGGATGTGCAGTTTAGGGTGGATTGGCCGTGCTAAATTGTCCCATAGTGCCCAGGGATGTGCAGTTTAGGGTGGATTGGCCGTGCTAAATTGTCCCATAGTGCCCAGGGATGTGCGGGTTAGGGTGGATTGGCCGTGCTAAATTGTCCCATAGTATCCCGGGATGTGCAGGTTAAGGTGGGTTGGCAATGCTAAATTGTCCCTTAGTCCCCAGGGATGTGCGGGTTAGGGTGGGTTGGCCGTGCTAATTTGTCCCATAGTGCCCAGGGATGTGCGGGTTGGGGTGGATTGCTCGTGCTAAATTGTCCCTTAGTCCCCAGGGATGTGCGGGTTAGGGTGGGATTGGCCGTGCTAAATTGTCCCATAGTGCCCAGGGATGTGCGGGTTAGGGTGGATTGGCTGTGCTAAATTGTCCCATAGTGCCCAGGGATGTGCGGGTTAGGGTGGGTTGGCCGTTCTAAATTGTCCCATAGTGCCCAGGGATGTGCGGGTTAGGGTGGGTTGGCCGTGCTAATTTGTCCCGTAGTGCCCAGGGATGTGCGGGTTAGGGTGGATTAGCCGTGCTAAATTGTCCCATAGTGCCCAGTGATGTGCAGGTTAGGGTGGGTTGGCCGTGCTACACTGTCCCATAGTGTCCAGGGATGTGCGGGTTAGGGTGGGTTGGCCGTGCTAAATTGTCCCATAGTATCCCGGGATGTGCGGGTTAGGGTGGGTTGGCTGTGTTAAATTGTCCCATAGTGTCCAGGGATGTGCGGGTTAGGGTGGGTTGGCCGTGCTAAATTGTCCCATAGTGCCAGGGATGTGCGGGTAGGGTGGGTTGGCCGTGCTAAATTGTCCCATAGTGCCAGGGATGTGCGGGTTAGGGTGGGATTGGCCGTGCTAAATTGTCCCATAGTGCCAGGGATGTGCGGGTTAGGGTGGGTTGGCCGTGCTAAATTGTCCCATAGTGCCCAGGGATGTGCGGGTTAGGGTGGGTTGGCCGTGCTAAATTGTCCCATAGTGCCCAGGGATGTGTGGGTTAGGGTGGATTGGCCGTGCTAAACTGTCCCGTAGTGCCCAGGGACGTGCAGGTTAGGGTGGGTTGGCCGTGCTAAATTGTCCCGTAGTGCCCAGGGACGTGCAGGTTAGGGTGGGTTGGCCGTGCTAAATTGTCCCGTAGTATACAGGGATGTGCAGGTTAGGGTGGATTGGCCGTGCTAAATTGTCCCATAGTGCCCAGGGATGTGCAGGTTAGGGTGGGATTGGCCGTGCTAAATTGTCCCATAGTCCCCAGGGATGTGCAGGTTAGGGTGGATTGGCCGTGCTAAATTGTCCCATAGTGCCCAGGGATGTGCGGGTTAGGGTGGGATTGGCCGTGCTAAATTGTCCCATAGTCCCCAGGGATGTGCGGGTTAGGGTGGGATTGGCCCTGCTAAATTGTCCCATAGTGCCCAGGGATGTGCGGGTTAGGGTGGGTTGGCCGTGCTAATTTGTCCAATAGTATCCTGGGATGTGCAGGTTAGGGTGGATTGGCCGTGCTAAATTGTCCCATAGTGCCCAGGGATGTGCGGGTTAGGATGGATTGGCCGTGCTAAATTGTCCCATAGTGCCCAGGGATGTGCGGGTTAGGGTGCGTTGGCCGTGCTAAATTGTCCCATAGTGCCCAGGGATGTGCGTGTTAGGGTGGGTTGGCCGTGCTAAATTGTCCCATAGTGCCCAGGGATGTGCCGGTTAAGGTGGGTTGGCCGTGCTAAATTGTTCCATAGTGCCCAGGGATGTGTGGGTTAGGGTGGGATTAGCCGTGCTGAATTGTCCCATAGTCCCCAGGGATGTGCGGGTTAGGGAGGGTTGGCCGTGCTAAATTGTCCCATAGTGCTCAGGGATGTGCAGGTTAGGGAGGGTTGGCCGTGCTAAATTGTCCCATAGTGTCCAGGGATGTGCAGGTTAGGGTGGATTGGCCGTACTAAATTGTCCTGTCGTGCCCAGGGATGTGCAGGTTCGGGTGGGTTGGCCATGCTAAATTGTCCCACAGTGTCCAGGGATGTGCGGGTTAGGGTGGGATTGGCCGTGCTAAATTGTCCCACAGAGTCCAGGGATGTGCGGGTTAGGGTGGGATTGGCCGTGCTAAATTGTCCCATAGTGCCAGGGATGTGCAGGTTAGGGTGGTTGGCCGTGCTAAATTGTCCCGTAGTGCCCACGGATGTGCGGGTTAGGGTGGATTGGCCGTGCTAAATTGTCACATAGTGCCCAGGGATGTGCAGGTTAGGGTGTGTTGGCCGTGCTAAATTGTCTCTTAGTGCCCAGGGATGTGCGGGCTAGGGTGGGTTGGCCGTGCTAATTTGTCCCGTAGTGCCCAGGGATGTGCGGGTTAGGGTGGATTGGCCGTGCTAAATTGTCCCATAGTGCCCAGTGATGTGCAGGTTAGGGTGGGTTGGCCGTGCTACACTGTCCCATAGTGTCCAGGGATGTGCGGGTTCGGGTGGGTTGGCCGTGCTAAATTGTCCCATAGTATCCCGGGATGTGCAGGTTAAGGTGGGTTGGCAATGCTAAATTGTCCCTTAGTCCCCAGGGATGTGCGGGTTAGGGTGGGTTTGCCGTGCTAATTTGTCCCATAGTGCCCAGGGATGTGCGGGTTGGGGTGGATTGCTCGTGCTAAATTGTCCCTTAGTCCCCAGGGATGTGCGGGTTAGGGTGGGATTGGCCGTGCTAAATTGTCCCATAGTGCCCAGGGATGTGCGGGTTAGGGTGGATTGGCTGTGCTAAATTGTCCCATAGTGCCCAGGGATGTGCGGGTTAGGGTGGGTTGGCCGTTCTAAATTGTCCCATAGTGCCCAGGGATGTGCGGGTTAGGGTGGGTTGGCCGTGCTAATTTGTCCCGTAGTGCCCAGGGATGTGCGGGTTAGGGTGGATTGGCCGTGCTAAATTGTCCCATAGTGCCCAGTGATGTGCAGGTTAGGGTGGGTTGGCCGTGCTACACTGTCCCATAGTGTCCAGGGATGTGCGGGTTAGGGTGGGTTGGCCGTGCTAAATTGTCCCATAGTATCCCGGGATGTGCGGGTTAGGGTGGGTTGGCCGTGTTAAATTGTCCCATAGTGTCCAGGGATGTGCGGGTTAGGGTGGGATTGGCCGTGCTAAATTGTCCCATAGTGCCAGGGATGTGCGGGTTAGGGTGGGTTGGCCGTGCTAAATTGTCCCGTAGTGCCCAGGGATGTGCGGGTTAGGGTGGGTTGGCCGTGCTAAATTGTCCCATAGTGCCCAGGGATGTGTGGGTTAGGGTGGATTGGCCGTGCTAAACTGTCCCGTAGTGCCCAGGGACGTGCAGGTTAGGGTGGGTTGGCCGTGCTAAATTGTCCCATAGTGCCCAGGGACGTGCGGGTTAGGGTGGATTGGCCGTGCTAAATTGTCCCATAGTGTCCAGGGATGTGCGGGTTAGGGTGGGATTGGCCGTGCTAAATTGTCCCATAGTGCCCAGGCATGTGCGGGTTAGGGTGGACTGGCCGTGCTAAATTGCCCCATAGTGCCCAGGGATGTGCCGGTTAGGGTGGGTTGGCCGTGCTAAATTGTCCCGTAGCGCCCAGGGATGTGCGGGTTAGGGTGTGTTGGCCGTGTTAATTGTCTCTTAGTGCCCAGGGATGTGCGGGTTAGGGTGGGTTGGCCGTGCTAAATTGTCCCATAGTGCCCAGGGATGTGCGGGTTAGGGTGGGATTGGCCGTGTTAAATTGTCTCTTAGTGCCCAGGGATGTGCGGGTTAGGGTGGGTTGGCCGTGCTAAATTGTCCCATAGTGCCCAGGGATGTGCAGGTTAGGGTGGGTTGGCCGTGCTAAATTGTCCCAAAGTGCCCAGGGATGTGCGGGTTAGGGAGGGATTGGCCGTGCTAAATTGTCCCATAGTGCCAGGGATGTGCGGGTTAGGGTGGGATTGGCCGTGCTAAATTGTCCCATAGTGCCCAGGGATGTGCAGGTTAGGGTGGGTTGGCCGTGCTAAATTGTCCCATAGTGCCCAGGGATGTGCGGGTTAGGGTGGGTTGGCCGTGCTAAATTGTCCCATAGTGCCCAGGGATGTGCAGGTTAGGGTGGGTTGGCCGTGCTAAATTGTCCCAAAGTGCCCAGGGATGTGCGGGTTAGGGAGGGATTGGCCGTGCTAAATTGTCCCATAGTGCCAGGGATGTGCGGGTTAGGGTGGGATTGGCCGTGCTAAATTGTCCCACAGTGTCCAGGGACGTGCAGGTTAGGGTGGGATTGGCCGTGCTAAATTGTCCCATAGTCCCCAGGGATGTGTGGGTTAGGGTGGATTGGCCGTGCTAAATTGTCCCATAGTGCCCAGGGATGTGCGGGTTAGGGTGGATTGGCTGTGCTAAATTTCCCATAGTGCCCTAGGATGTATAGGTTAAGGTGGATTGGCCGTGCTAATTTGTCCAATAGTATCCCGGGATGTGCAGGTTAGGGTGGGTTGGCCATGCTAAATTGTCCCATAGTGCCCAGGGATGTGCGGGTTAGGGTGGGTTGGCCGTGCCAATTTGTCCCATAGTGCCCTAGGATGTATAGGTTAAGGTGGATTGGCCGTGCTAATTTGTCCAATAGTCTCCCGGGATGTGCAGGTTAGGGTGGATTGGCCATGCTAAATTGTCCCATAGTGCCCAGGGATGTGCAGGTTAGGGTGGATTGGCCGTGTTAAATTGTCCCATAGTGCCCAGGGATGTGCAGTTTAGGGTGGATTGGCCGTGCTAAATTGTCCCATAGTGTCCAGGGATGTGCAGGTTAGGGTGGGTTGGCCGTGCTACACTGTCCCATAGTGTCCCAGGGATGTGCAGTTTAGGGTGGATTGGCCGTGCTAAATTGTCCCATAGTGCCCAGGGATGTGCAGTTTAGGGTGGATTGGCCGTGCTAAATTGTCCCATAGTGCCCAGGGATGTGCGGGTTAGGGTGGATTGGCCGTGCTAAATTGTCCCATAGTATCCCGGGATGTGCAGGTTAAGGTGGGTTGGCAATGCTAAATTGTCCCTTAGTCCCCAGGGATGTGCGGGTTAGGGTGGGTTGGCCGTGCTAATTTGTCCCATAGTGCCCAGGGATGTGCGGGTTGGGGTGGATTGCTCGTGCTAAATTGTCCCTTAGTCCCCAGGGATGTGCGGGTTAGGGTGGGATTGGCCGTGCTAAATTGTCCCATAGTGCCCAGGGATGTGCGGGTTAGGGTGGATTGGCTGTGCTAAATTGTCCCATAGTGCCCAGGGATGTGCGGGTTAGGGTGGGTTGGCCGTTCTAAATTGTCCCATAGTGCCCAGGGATGTGCGGGTTAGGGTGGGTTGGCCGTGCTAATTTGTCCCGTAGTGCCCAGGGATGTGCGGGTTAGGGTGGATTAGCCGTGCTAAATTGTCCCATAGTGCCCAGTGATGTGCAGGTTAGGGTGGGTTGGCCGTGCTACACTGTCCCATAGTGTCCAGGGATGTGCGGGTTAGGGTGGGTTGGCCGTGCTAAATTGTCCCATAGTATCCCGGGATGTGCGGGTTAGGGTGGGTTGGCTGTGTTAAATTGTCCCATAGTGTCCAGGGATGTGCGGGTTAGGGTGGGTTGGCCGTGCTAAATTGTCCCATAGTGCCAGGGATGTGCGGGTAGGGTGGGTTGGCCGTGCTAAATTGTCCCATAGTGCCAGGGATGTGCGGGTTAGGGTGGGATTGGCCGTGCTAAATTGTCCCATAGTGCCAGGGATGTGCGGGTTAGGGTGGGTTGGCCGTGCTAAATTGTCCCATAGTGCCCAGGGATGTGCGGGTTAGGGTGGGTTGGCCGTGCTAAATTGTCCCATAGTGCCCAGGGATGTGTGGGTTAGGGTGGATTGGCCGTGCTAAACTGTCCCGTAGTGCCCAGGGACGTGCAGGTTAGGGTGGGTTGGCCGTGCTAAATTGTCCCATAGTGCCCAGGGATGTGCGGGTTAGGGTGGATTTGCCGTGCTAAATTGTCCCATAGTGCCCAGGGATGTGCATGTTAGGGTGTGTTGGCCGTGCTAAATTGTCCCATAGTGCCCAGGGATGTGCGGGTTAGGGTGGATTGGCCGTGCTAAATTGTCCCATAGTGTCCAGGGATGTGCGGGTTAGGGTGGGATTGGCCGTGCTAAATTGTCCCATAGTGCCCAGGGATGTGCAGGTTAGGGTGGGTTGGCCGTGCTAAATTGTCTCTTAGTGCCCAGGGATGTGCGGGTTAGGGTGGGTTGGCCGTGCTAAATTGTCCCATAGTGCCCAGGGATGTGCGGGTTAGGGTGGGATTGGCCGTGTTAAATTGTCTCTTAGTGCCCAGGGATGTGCGGGTTAGGGTGGGTTGGCCGTGCTAAATTGTCCCATAGTGCCCAGGGATGTGCGGGTTAGGGTGGATTGGCCATGCTAAATTGTCCCATAGTGTCCAGGGATGTGCGGGTTAGGGTGGGTTGGCCGTGATAAATTGTCCCATAGTGCCCAGGGATGTGCGGGTTAGGGAGGGATTGGCCATGCCAAATTGTCCCATAGTGCCCAGGGATGTACAGGTTAGGGTGGGTTGGCCGTGCTAAATTGTCCCATAATGCCCAGGGATGTGCGGGTTAGGGTGGATTGGCCGTGCTAAATTGTCCCATAGTGCCCAGGGATATGCAGGTTAGGGTGGATTGGCCGTGCTAAATTGTCCCATAGTGCCATTGATGTGCGGGTTAGGGTGGGTTGGCCATGCTAAATTGTCCCATGTTGCCCAGGGATGTGCGGGTTAGGGTGGGATTGGCCATGCTAAATTGTCCCATAGTGCCCAGGGATGTGCGGGTTAGGGTGGGTTGGCTGTGCTATATTGTCCCATAGTGTCCCAGGGATGTGCAGGTTAGGGTGGGTTGGCCATGCTAAATTGTCCCATAGTGCCCAGGGATGTGCAGGTTAGGGAGGGTTGGCCGTGCTAAATTGTCCCATAGTGCCCAGGGATGTGCAGGTTAGGGTGGGTTGGCCGTGCTACATTGTCCCATATTGCCCAGGGATATGCAGGTTAGGGTGGGTTGGCCGTGCTAAATTGGTCCATAGTGCCCAGGGATGTGCAGGTGAGGGTGGGTTGGCCGTGCTAAATTTTCCCATAGTGCCCAGGGGTGTGCGTGTTAGGGTGGGTTGGCCGTGCTAAATTGTCCCATAGTGCCCAGGGATGTGTGGGTTAGGGTGGGTTGGCCGTGCTAAATTGTCCCATAGTGCCAGGGATGTGCGGGTTAGGGTGGGTTGGCCGTGCTAAATTGTCCCATAGTGCCCAGGGATGTGTGTGTTAGGGTGGATTGGCCGTGCTAAATTGTCCCATAGTGCCCAGGGATGTGTGGGTTAGGGTGGGTTGGCTGTGCTAAATTGTCCCATACTCCCCAGGGATGTGCAGCTTCGGGTGGATTGTCCGTCCGGAATAAAGGGTTACCATGCTCGGATGAGGAAGGAGGTGGGTTGTGGTGGGATGTTCTTCAGAAGGTTGCTGTGGACTGACCGGGTGCAATGGCCTGCTTCCACACTGTCGGGCATTCTGTACAATCATTTCGACTTTGCTGAGCAGGAGACAATTTCAACGTTTTGAGCTGACACTAAACTCAGAAGAATTGTAAAGAGTGCAGAAGTCTGAAACGACTTGGACAACTCATCAGAGCCGGCAGATCGGAGTCAGATCAGTTTCAATCAAGGGAAGTGTGAGGCCATGCACTTTCATTGGAAGAACATTGAAAGACAAAATAAAATAGAGGTCGCAAGGTGATGGTGGAGCTGAGGGACCAGGGTCTATACGTGTGCCAATCTCTGAAGTTGGCAGGACGGGTGCAGAGAGCGATTTAAAATAAAAACCTCTTGCCAAGCACTGAGTCCACTTGTTGCACAAACATTATCTGGAAGTTTCGAACACATTGGAGATGGTGCTGGAATGATGTACAAGGTTCTTTTGGGATTAGAAACTTCAGCAATGGAAATAGCTGGAGGAGATCTGATGGAGTTCCCAAAACCATGAGTGGGCCAGGCAGAACAGCCTGGGAGAAGCAGTTTCTGCTTGTGAAACAAAAGGGAGTTACTTTTAAAGTGGAATGTGTGTGTGTGAGTGTGTGTGAAAGTGTGTGCCTGTGTGTGTGTTTGTATGTATGTGAGAGTGTGTTTGTGAGTGTGTGTGTGTGTATGTGTGTCTGTGTGTGGATGTGTCTGTGTGTGTGTGCATGCATGTATGTGTGTGTGTACATGTGTGTATCAGTCAGTGTGTATGTGTCTGTGTGTGTGTAGGAGAGAGTGTATGTGTGTGAGTGTGTGTGTGTGTGTGTGTGTATGTCTGTGTGTGTGTGTGTCTGTGTGTGTGTATGTCTGTGTGTGTATGTGTGTGTGTGTGTGTGTGTGTGTGTGTGTGTTGTTATCACAAATGCCTTCCTCTCCCAAACCCGCAACTTAGTGATAATTCAGTCGTTGATAGCGGCATATTAATGAATTCTTTTGTCTTGCCTCTCTCTGTCCCTTTCTCCCCCTCTCTCGGTAAGCTTTACAAATCAGTCCTCCTGCTGTTCCAGCCACTGGGACTGAGCTGATTTTGAAGTCTGGAGGACAAAGACCAGCCCTGTTCTCAGCAACAAAGGGAGATTTCTTTCGGATTCTGACTGGGAGAAGTGTCAGCAGCAGAGATGAAGGTGGCTGTGATGAGGGAAAGTTCCTCGTGATTCTGGTGGGGGAGCAGATTAAATTGGATACTGATTGAGAATTTACTGAGGGGGAAACTGAGGGGAGAGACACAAGAGAAACAGAGGGTCAGGGAGAGAGAAAGACAAGGAGGGAGTGAGAAAGAGAGAGAACAGAGAGAGAAAGCCAGATAGAAAGAGAGGGAGAGAGAGGTGGAGAGAGTGACTGAGATAGAGAAGAGCGAAAAGGAGGCGTGACATGGGGAGTGAGAGAGAGAGACAGAGAAAGATGGAGAGAGAGAATAGAGGGCAGTAGAAAGAAGAGAGAGACACACACAAAGAGAGAGATATAGAGTAGAGAAAAACACAGAGAAAAGGGGAGAGTGAGACACACACAGACAGTGAGACAGGGCGAGAAAGAGAGACAGAGAGTGAGAGTTCACAGGAGGCGGGGGAAAGAGTGAGGGATGGAGACAGAGAGGGTCAGATGGATACAGATCAAGACAGAAAGTGAAAAATTGTGACAGAGAGAGGTCGAGACAGACAAAGAAATGCGGAGAGGGATGAGAGACAGAGAGGGAGAGACAAAAATGACAAAAACACCTTGGGGTAGAGATAAGGAGGGCCACACAGAAAGGCAGAACATGAG
Organism: Stegostoma tigrinum; assembly: GCF_030684315.1. Lineage (NCBI taxonomy): Eukaryota > Metazoa > Chordata > Chondrichthyes > Orectolobiformes > Stegostomatidae > Stegostoma > Stegostoma tigrinum. The sequence continues at coordinate 10,672,634 of NC_081399.1, read as the reverse complement.
AAGAGGCTGATCAAATTTGCTGTTCTCTCTGTGATTTAGAAAGATGACAGGGAATGTCAATGAAGATTTTGAAGGATTTGATACGGAGGAGTGAGAGAGAGGCAGGTGTTCAAACTGCACACAGAATCGACAACACACAGGATGACAGGTGATCACTTACTACAAATCTGCAACTTAATTCATGCAAATGTTGGCAAAGCATTCAAAATCACAGCACCAACTATTGGGGGATATTCTGTAATTCAGAACAGCAAGATAAGTTCTTGTAGACATTAATATGACTCAATGTGGTGACAGTGCAGTGCTCCCCCAGCACTGATCCTCCGACAGTGCGGCGCTCCCTCAGCACTGACTCTCCGATAGTGCGGCGCTCCCTCAGCACTGACCCTCCGTCAGTGCCCACTCCCTCAGCACTGACCCTCCGACAGTGCCCACTCCCTCAGCACTGACCCTCCGACAGTGCCCGCTCCCTCAGCACTGACCCTTCTACAGTGCGGTGCTCCCTCAGCACTGACCCTCCGACAGTGCGCACTCCCTCAGCACTGACCCTCCGACAGTGCCCACTCCCTCAGCACTGACCCTCCGACAGTGCCCGCTCCCTCAGCACTGACACTCCGACAGTGCGGTGCTCCCTCAGCACTGACCTTCCGACAGTGCACACTCCCTCAGCACTGACCCTCTGACAGTGCAGTGCTCCCTCAGCACTGACCTTCCGACAGTGCCCACTCCCTCAGCACTGACCCTCTGACAGTGCAGTGCTCCCTCAGCACTGACCCTCCGACAGTGCCCACTCCCTCAGCACTGACCCTCCGACAGTGCAGCGCTCCCTCAGCACTGACCCTCCGACAGTGCCCATTCCCTCAGCACTGACCCTCCGACAGTGCCCGCTCCCTCAGCACTGACCCTCCGACAGTGCCCACTCCCTCAGCACTGACCCTCCGACAGTGCAGCACTCCCTCAGCACTGACCCTCCGACGGTGCCCACTCCCTCCGCACTGACCCTCCGATAGTGCGGCGCTCCTTCAGCACTGACCCCCCGACAGTGCGGCGCTCCCTCAGCACTGACCCTCCGACAGTGCCCACTCCCTCATCACTGACCCTCCGACAGTGCCCACTCCCTCAGCACTGACCCTCCGACAGTGCCCACTCCCTCATCACTGACCCTCCGACAGTGCGACACTCCCTCAGCACTGACCCTCCGACAGTGCGACACTCCCTCAGCACTGACCCTCCGACAGTGCGACACTCCCTCAGCACTGACCCTCCAACAGTGCCCACTCCCTCAGTGCTGACCCTCCGACAGTGCGGCACTCCCTCAGCACTGACCCTCCGACAGTGCGACACTCCCTCAGCACTGACCCTCCGACAGTGCGACACTCCCTCAGCACTGACCCTCCAACAGTGCCCACTCCCTCAGTGCTGACCCTCCGACAGTGCGGCGCTCCCTCAGTGCTGACCCTCCGCCAGTGCGGCGCTCCCTCAGCACTGACCCTCCGCCAGTGCGGCGCTCCCTCAGCACTGACCCTCCGACAGTGCGGCGCTCCCTCAGTATTACTGCTTTTACAGTGCACTACTCCATGTTCCATTGTCACAGAGTCACGCAGCACAGAAACAGAGCGTTTGGACCAACTGCTCCATCCCAATCTGACCCGGCCCCATCTTCCAGCATTTGGTCCATGTCCCTCTAATCCCTTCCTATCCATGTCCCCATCCAGGTGCCTTTTAAATGCTGTAACTGTACCAGCCCCCACCACTTCCTCTGGCAGCTCATTCCATACACGCACCACCCTCTGTGTGAAAAAGTTACCCCTCAGGTCCCTTTCCCCTCTCACCTTAAACCTATGCCCCTCTAGTTTTGGACTTCCCTACCCTGGGGAGAAAGGCCTCGTCTATTTATCCTGTCCTTGCTCCTCACTATTTTATAAACCTCTATAAGATCACCCCCTCAGCCTCCGACGCTCCGGGGAAAATAGCCCTGGCCTGTTCAGCTTCTCCCTGTCGCTGAACCCTCCGACCCTGGCAACATCCTTGTTCATCATTACTGAACGCTTTCAAATTTCGCAGCATCCTTCCTGTAGCAGGGAGACCGGAATTGAACACAGTATTCCAAATGTGGGCCTCACCAGTATCCTGTACATGACGCTCCCAGCTCCCTGTACTCAATGCACTGGCCAATAAAGGCCAGTGTCCCAAACACCTCCCTCACCGCCCTGTCTACCTGCGACTCCACTCTCAGGGAGCTATGAACCTGTTCCCCCCCCGCCCCCCACCGAAGGTCTCTTTGTTCAGTAACACTCCCTAGGACCTTCCTGTTAAGTGTATAAGTCCTGCCCTGATGTGCCTTACCAAAGTGCAGCCCCTCATATTTATCTAAATTAATCTCCATCTGCCACCCCTCGGCCCATCTGATCGAGGTCCTGCTGTACTCTGAGGGTAACCTTCTTCGCTGCCCACTATAACACCAATCTCACTGCCATCTGCAAATTACTAACCATCCCTCCTATCTTCCCATCCATACATAAACGACAGAAAGCAGTGGACCCAGCACCGATCCCTGTGGCACACCGCTGCTCACAGGCCTCCAGTCTGAAAAGCAACCCTCCCCCACCACCCTCTGTCTCCTACCTTTGAGACATTTCTGTGTCCAGTTGGCTGTATCCCCCTCTGTTCAATGTGATTTAACCTTGTCTGACAAACTTGTATAACATACTTGTGCATTGGGAGGCAGGAAGCTAGGATTTGTTTGAAAAAATGATGGCATTGGGGGGGCCGCGGTGGTGAAGTTTACGTGGTCCCTTTCAGAGATGATGTGCTTTTCTAAGCTTGAACACTTATACAGAGAAAAAATGTATCTGTACGTAGCTGAAGATGTACAAGCCATTCTGAAATGGAAACATTTATCAATTGGCTGTGTGATTGGAAGCCTTCAACATGTTTTGATGTTTTGGCAACTAGCTGGAATCAAGCAATTAATTAAACCAAGCAATTAACGATTGAAAGCCAATTAAATTGAAATCTCAGGAGCACAAAAGCTGACGTTTTGGGCCTGGACTCTTCATCACAGAGGGGGAGCTGATGAAGGGTCTAGGCCCAAAACGTCAGCTTTTGTGCCCCTGAGATGCTGCTTGGCCTGCTGTGTTCATCCAGCTCCACGCCTTGTTATCTCGGATTCTCCAGCATCTGCAGTTCCCATTATCTCTGAATTTAAATCTGATGGTTTTGACAATCTTGGATCAATGCTATTGTAAGAAAATTAATGTGTCATCCAAGGTATATAAGGAGCGGGTTTTTGAAAACCAGTGTGAGAGTGAACTGCCATCTGAGAAATACGCATTGAGCGCTCACAAAAAAAAATCAGCAAACTCGACAAGAAAACAACATCTATCCATGAAAGCTACTGCGGAATTTCTAGCTCAGAGTCCTCACAGAAGAATTCACAGAGGAAGTGTCCCCAACAGCAGGATCAGTGGAAGAAAGGCGTTTATGATTTGAGAGCAGTAGAAAAAATACAATTATGATTTTCGAATGGCACAGGTGTCTATGACTGGACTGACAGCTGAGAACACAGAGCATTCCAGGGGACAGTTCCATGAGGACTTCTGAGATCCTAAGTCATTATTTATTTTTATTATTGCTTGGGTTTATATAAGTGGGACTTGCATTTTGTTGGAATAGCATACCAGGAGAATTTTGTTCAGTTAGGGAATAGTTAGGAGTTCGGGGGGAATTGCTCACTTTGTTAGCAGTTTTGTTAATTTGTTCACTGTTAGTGTTAAATAAATAAATTGTTGCTTATTGCTTATGAGGTGAATATCAGGGATTTTGTTCCAATTAATCACTCATTCTGAACAGATTAGTTGAAGTGAGGTCAGCTTCTCTGAGTGTTTCAGGTTTAATTCTGAGAAGAGGGCTGTCTCCTCCTGCTGTAACAGATTGGGAGCTTCTGTTTTGATTTTAATTATCAGAGGAGATCAATACCCTTCCTAACAATTGCTAGCCAGACTGCCATGAGGAACCTTGCCGAATGCATTACAGATAGACAATGCCCACTGCTCTGCCGTCATCAATCCTCTTTGTCACTTCTTCAAAACGTTAAATCAAGTTAGTGAGACATGATTTCCCACGCATAGATCCATGTAGACTATCTCTAATCAGTCCTTGCCTTTCCAAACGCGTGCCGATCCTGTCCCTTCGGAATTTCTCCGACAATTTGCCCACGACCAATGTCAGGCTCACTAGTCTATAATTCCCTGGTTTTTCCTTACCTCCCTTCTTAGATAGCGACACCATGCTAGCCAAACTCCAGTCTGCCAGCTCCTCACATGAGGCTATCGATGAGACAGATATCTCAGCGAGGGGCCCAGTGATCTCTACCCTGGGCTTCCCACAGAGTTCTTGGGTGCCCCTGATCAGGTCCCAGGGATTCATGCATTTTAAGGCCTTCAGCACCTCTTTCTCCGTAATAAGGACATTTTTCAACATGTTGCTATTTGTTTTCCCCACATTCTCTCTCTCCTACATCCATCTCCGCGGTAAACACTGACGAAAAATGCTTGTTTAGTATCTCACCCATCTCCTGCACTTCCACACACGGGTGGCCCTAGTTATCCGTTTGTTGTTAATGTCTTTGTAGAATCCCTTTGGATTCTCCCTAACCCTATTTGCCAAAGCTATTTCATGCCCTCTTTTTGCCCTCCTGATCTCCCTCTTGGGTGTACTCCAGCTCTTATATTCCTCTAGGGATTCACTTCTTCCCTGCTGTCTTTACCTGGTACAGACTTCATTCTTTTTGTTGACCAGACCCTCAGTTTCTCTAGATATACTGCACTCCCTACACCTACCAGCCTTGCCCTTCACCTTAACAGGAACATACTATCCGTTTTTGAAAGCTTCACCATTTCCAGCCGTCCCTTTACGTGCGAACATCCACACCAACCCCCAAATCACCTTCTGAAAGCTCTTGCCTAATACCATCAAAATTGTCCGTCTTCCAAATTAGAACTTTAACTTTTAGATCTATCCTTTTCCATCACCATTTTAAAGCCAGTAGCATTATGGTCACTCGCCCCAAAGTGCTCCCCCACTGACACCTCACTCACCTGCCCTGCCTTATTTCCCAAGAGTAGATCATGTTTTGCTCCTTCCCCAGAAAGTACATCCACATTCTGAATCAGAATTTTTTTAATACACACAACAAATTCCTCTCCATCCAAGGTCTTAGCACTATGGCAGTCCCAGTCTATGTTTGGAAAGTTAAAATCCCCTCACAGTTATCTCCTTACAAATTTGTTTCTCAATTTCCTGCTGACTATTGGGGGGTCTTTAGTACAATACCAATAAAGAGTTCATTTCCTTTCTTAATTCTCAGTTCCACCCAAATAATCTCCCTGAGTACAGCTGTAATGTTATTCCCAATCAGAAACGCCTCTCCCACACCCCATTTCTATCCTTCCTGGAACATTAAGCTGCCAGCCCTGTCCATCCCTGAGCCACGTCTCTGTAATTTGCTATGGTATTCCAGTCCCACGTTCGAAACCATGCCCTGAGTTCATCCACCTTACGGGCTTCTTGCTTTGAAATAAATGCAGTGTAGTTTATCGGGGCCACCTCATTCTCTCCGCTCTGTTCCTGCCAGCCCTAACTTTGAACTTGCTCCGTTACCCAACTGCACTAGCTTTACACACACACACACACACACACATACACACACGCGCAGACACACAGACACACACACTCTCTCTCTATCGCACACACACACACATATACACACACACACACACTCTCACACACACACACAAACACACACTCTCTCACACATACATACACACACCTGCAGCTCAGTTCCAGCCCAGAAGAGATTCCAATGATCCAACAATATGAATCTTTCTGTGCACCAACTCCTCAGCCACACATTCATCTCCTCCATCCTTCGATTCTCCATCCCTCCCTCACGAGCTCGCGGCACCGAGACTAATCCCGATCTACTTTAAACCTCCTGCCTGATTTCTGATAGTTCTCCTCAGGACCTCATCCTTTTGCTGTCTTCTGGTATCGGTTCCAACGTGTGCAACAACCTCCTTCTGCTCTCTGTCCCTTTTCAGAATATTCTGCACCCTCTCTGAGATGTCGGTGACCTTGGCACCAGGAAGACAACACACATTTCTGATATTTCACGTTCAGCTGCAGAAACATCACTCTGTGGCTCTGGCTGGAGGGTCCCCTATTCCCAGCGATCGCCTGGAACCTGGTGTACACCTCGTTCCATTAGATCGAGACTCAGTACCAGAAAACTGATACAGAGTGCTACATCCCCCTGAGAGTCCCCGACCATCCGACAGTGCCCACTCCCTCAGTACTGACCCTCCGACAGTGCGGCACTCCCTCAGTACTGACCCTCCGACAGTGCGGCGCTCCCTCAGCACTGACCCTCCGACAGTGCCCTCTCCCTCAGCACTGAGCCTCCAACAGTGCGGCGCTCCATCAGCACTGACCCTCCCACAGTGCCCGTTCCCTCAGCACTGACCCTCCAACAGTGCCCGCTCCCTCAGCACTGATCCTCCGACAGTGCCCGCTCCCTCAGCACTGACCCTCCAACAGTGCCCGCTCCCTCAGCACTGACCCTCCAACAGTGCCCGCTCCCTCAGCACTGATCCTCCGACAGTGCCCGCTCCCTCAGCACTGACCCTCCGACAGTGCGGCGTTCCCTCAGCACTGACCCTCCGACGGTGCCCTCTCCCTCAGCACTGACCCTCTGACAGTGCCCACTCCCTCAGCACTGACTCTCCGACAGTGCGGTGCTCCCTCAGCAGTGACCCTCCGACAGTGCCCACTCCCTCAGTACTGACCCTCCGACAGTGCGGTGCTCCCTCAGTACTGACCCTCCGACAGTGCCCTCTCCCTCAGCACTGACCCTCCGACAGTGCGGTGCTCCCTCAGCACTGACCCTCCGACAGTGCCCGCTCCCTCAGCACTGACCCTCCGACAGTGCCCACTCCCTCAGCACTGACCCTCCAATAGTGCCCTCTCCCTCAGCACTGACCCTCCAACAGTGCCCACTCCCTCAGCACTGACCCTCCGACAGCGCCTACTCCCTCAGCACTGACCCTCTGACAGTGCCCTCTCCCTCAGCACTGACCCTCCGACAGTGCGGTGCTCCCTCAGCACTGACCCTCCGACAGTGCCCGCTCCCTCAGCACTGACCCTCCGACAGTGCCCACTCCCTCAGCACTGACCCTCCGACAGTGCCTACTCCCTCAGCACTGACCCTCTGACAGTGCCCTCTCCCTCAGCACTGACCCTCCGACAGTGCAGCGCTCCCTCAGCACTGACCCTCCGACAGTGCCCACTCCCTCAGCACTGACCCTCCGACAGTGCCTACTCCCTCAGCACTGACCCTCTGACAGTGCCCTCTCCCTCAGCACTGACTCTCCGACAGTGCCCACTCCCTCAGCACTGACCCTCCGACAGCGCCTACTCCCTCAGTACTGACCCACTGACAGTGCCCACTCCCTCAGCACTGACTCTCCGACAGTGCCCACTCCCTCAGCACTGACCCTCCGACAGCGCCTACTCCCTCAGTACTGACCCTCTGACAGTGCCCACTCCCTCAGCACTGACCCTCCGACAGTGCCTACTCCCTCAGCACTGACCCTCCGACAGTGCGGCGCTCCCTCAGCACTGACCCTCCGACAGTGCCCACTCCCTCAGCACTGACCCTCCGACAGTGCCCACTCCCTCAGCACTGACCCTCCGACAGCGCCTACTCCCTCAGCACTGACCCTCCGTCAGTGCCCTCTCCCTCAGCACTGACCCTCCGTCAGTGCCCTCTCCCTCAGCACTGACCCTCTGACAGTGCCCTCTCCCTCAGCATGGACCCTACAGTGGTCCGTCCCGTGCATGTCAGTTTGCACCATTAAACGCTGTGTCTCACGATGATATTTTGTCCCGTTAATAGTTTTGCGAATAATGACATGGATGTTTTGAGGTACGTGCGATATTACGGGGGGATTCGAAACGATATGTACCGTGATTGTTTGTTGATTCGCCGCAAACTGGAATGAGATATTTGAGTGTGAATATAACTGCTGGAAGATAATGTATAGAAATGTGGGGAATTTGCATCTCACAGTGTGTGGAATTCAATCCTTCAGAGAGGATGTGATGATGCTAGATAACCCACATTTGTGGATGAGGTGGGGAGGTTATTAATAAGGAAAGAATCAAATGGTGATGGAAAGTGGCTTGAATGTTGCGGCAAGGTCAAGTCGAGATAGTACTGAATGGCCACATGCCCGAGGGGCAGAAAGGCCTCCCCCAATACCTAACTCTGGCATTTTTAGGTCCTTATCAAGACTAACATGGCAAGTTTCCTGCTGAACTAAACCTGGCAGTGTTTGATCGCTGGGCACAGTGTAGAGGAAGCTTTACTCTGAATCTAACCCCGTGCTGTCCCTGTCCCCAGATTGTTTGATGGGGGACAGGGTTGAGGGAGCTTTACTCTGTATCTAACCCCGTGGCTGTCCCTGTCCTGGGAGTGTTTGACAGGCAAACAGCGTTGAGGGAGCTTGACAATGTTGTTCCGTTGACGCTAACAGGTTGAGCGGACGGGGTTTCAATCCCTTGGCCGCATCGCGGTCTGAAACCCTCTTACCTCAGGGACTGGGATCGTCTGTCGGAGAGTCGGTGCTGTGTGAGGAGCTGGGGTTCGTTCACACTATCAGCGCAGATCCCCCTCTCCCCCTGGTATCGCTGAAACTCTCCTCTCACTTCGATGTGACCGTCTGCCCGTGGCTGGCCCACGTCGAGAGCATCAACATGTGCAAAGCTGTTTTGTTGAACTTTCAAAGTTTGGAGAGTGTTGTCGAGGCTGCCTGGAAATGTGTGGGACGGCAGCGAGTGAGAGAGAGAGAGAGCGGGAGGACGGTTCACTCTGGATAGGCTGGGCAGTGCCAACTGTCAAAGTGGTTCAGGAGGAGAGAGGGCACTAGAGAGTGACTGAAATGTGAATCAGAGAGGCAGCGGGGGGGAAGAGAGAGAGAGAGAGAGAGACAGAGAGACAGAGCGAGAGAGAGAGAGAGCAAGAGAGAGAAAGAGAGCGAGCAAGAGAGAGAGGGCGAGAGAGAGAGAGAGGGAGTGAGAAAGAGAGAGAGAGAGAGAGTGTGATGGAATTTAGTGCCACTGTTTGAAAAAGACAAGTAGAGAGGAACACAAGCAACAGAAGAAGGAAGGAAAGGAAGGGAGGAGGAGAGACAGAATGACAAGCAGGACGAAACAGCAGTAGAGTGCGCAGTGAAGGAGGGACAGAGACAGCGGACAGCAAAGAGAAAGAATGACACTGAGGGAGACACAAACTGTGATAAAATTCACGCACACGGGGAGAGAAACAGGAACAGGGTGAGCAAGAGAAAGGCGGAGATAGGACAGACCAGAAACAGAGACGAAGAGAAGGAGAGCGAGATGAAGGAGGTAGAGAAGCAGTGAGAGACAGAGAGAGTAAAACAAAAACCCTCCGACAGTGCCCGCTCCCTCTGCACTGACCCTACGACAGTGCCCGCTCCCTCAGCACTGACACTCCAACAGCGCCCACTCCCTCTGCACTGACCCTCCGACAGTGCCCACTCCCCCAGCACTGACCCTCCGACAGTGCCCACTCCCTCTGCACTGACCCTCCGACAGTGCCCACTCCCTCTGCACTGACCCTCCGAAAGTTCAGTTGTAAGTTCTTTTGGGTTATATACAGAATAACAGATACCCCGGGAGGGAGTTACAGACTGGAATCTAATCGAGGGGTTCAGGGTGGGTTATATACAGAATAACAGATACCCCGGGAGGGAGTTACAGACTGGAATCTAATCGAGGGGTTCAGGGTGGGTTATATACAGAATAACAGATACCTCGGGAGGGAGTTACAGACTGGAATCTAATCGAGGGGTTCAGGGTGTGTTATATACAGAATAACAGATACCCCGGGAGGGAGTTACAGACTGGAATCTAACCGAGGGGCTCAGGGTGGCTTATATACAGAATAACAGATACACGGGAGGGAGTTACAGACTGGAATCTAACCGAGGGGTTCAGGGTGGGTTATATACAGAATAACAGACACCCCGGGAGGGAGTTAAAGACTGGAATCTAATCGAGGGGTTCAGGGTGTGTTATACACAGAATAACAGATACCCCGGGAGGGAGTTACAGACTGGAATCTAACCGAGGGGTTCAGGGTGGGTTATATACAGAATAACTTATACCCCGGGAGGGAGTTAAAGACTGAAATCTAATCGAGGGGTTCAGGGTGGGTTATATACAGAATAACAGATACCCCGGGAGGGAGTTACAGACTGGAATCTAATCGAGGCGTTCAGGGTGGGTTATGTATAGAATAACAGATACCCCGGGAGGGAGTTACAGAATGGAATCTAATCGAGGGGTTCAGGGTGGGTTATATACAGAATAACAGATACACGGGAGGGAGTTACAGACTGGAATCTAATCGAGGGGTTCAGGGTGGGTTATATACAGAATAACAGATACACGGGAGGGAGTTACAGACTGGAATCTAACCGAGGGGTTCAGGGTGGGTGATATACAGAATAACAGATACCCCGGGAGGGAGTTACAGACTGGAATCTCATCGAGGGGTTCAGGGTGTGTTATATACAGAATAACAGATACCCCGGGAGGGAGTTACAGACTGGAATCTAACCGAGGGGTTCAGGGTGGGTTATATACAGAATAACTTATACCCCGGGAGGGAGTTAAAGACTGAAATCTAATCGAGGGGTTCAGGGTGGGTTATATACAGAATAACAGATACCCCGGGAGGGAGTTACAGACTGGAATCTAATCGAGGGGTTCAGCGTGGGTTATATACAGAATAACAGATATCCCGGGAGGGAGTTAAAGACTGGAATCTAATCGAGGGGTTCAGGGTGTGTTATATACAGAATAACAGATATCCCGGGAGGGAGTTACAGACTGGAATCTGATCGAGGGGTTCAGGGTGTGTTATATACAGAATAACAGATACCCCGGGAGGGAGTTACAGACTGGAATCTGATCGAGGGGTTCAGGGTGTGTTATATACAGAATAACAGATACCCCGGGAGGGAGTTACAGACTGGAATCTAATCGAGGGGTTCAGGGTGGGTTATATACAGAATAACAGATACCCCGGGAGGGAGTTACAGACTGGAATCTAATCGAGGGGTTCAGGGTGGGTTATATACAGAATAACAGATACCCCGGGAGGGAGTTACAGACTGGAATCTCATCGAGGGGTTCAGGGTGGGTTATATACAGAAAAACAGATACCCCGGGAGGGAGTTACAGACTGGAATCTAATCGAGGGGTTCAGGGTGGGTTATATACAGAATAACAGATACCCCGGGAGGGAGTTACAGACTAGAAACTAAATCGTGGGGTTCAGGGTGGGTTATATACAGAATAACAGATATCCCGGGAGGGAGTTACAGACTGGAATCTGATCGAGGGGTTCAGGGTGTGTTATATACAGAATAACAGATACCCCGGGAGGGAGTTACAGACTGGAATCTGATCGAGGGGTTCAGGGTGGGTTATATACAGAATAACAGATACCCCGGGAGGGAGTTACAGACTGGAATCTAATCGAGGGGTTCAGGGTGGGTTATATACAAAATAACAGATACCCCGAGAGGGAGTTACAGACTGGAATCTAATCGAGGGGTTCAGGGTGTGTTATATACAGAATAACAGATACCCCGGGAGGGAGTTACAGACTGGAGTCTAATCGAGGGGTTCAGGGTGGGTTATATACAGAATAACAGTTACCCCGGGAGGGAGTTACAGAATGGAATCTGATCGAGGGGGTTCGGGGGGGTTTATATACAGAATAACAGATACCCCGGGAGGGAGTTACAGACTGGAATCTCATCGAGGGGTTCAGGGTGTGTTATATACAGAATAACAGATACCCCGGGAGGGAGTTACAGACTGGAATCTAACCGAGGGGTTCAGGGTGGGTTATATACAGAATAACTTATACCCCGGGAGGGAGTTAAAGACTGAAATCTAATCGAGGGGTTCAGGGTGGGTTATATACAGAATAACAGATACCCCGGGAGGGAGTTACAGACTGGAATCTAATCGAGGGGTTCAGCGTGGGTTATATACAGAATAACAGATACCCCGGGAGGGAGTTAAAGACTGGAATCTAATCGAGGGGTTCAGGGTGTGTTATATACAGAATAACAGATATCCCGGGAGGGAGTTACAGACTGGAATCTGATCGAGGGGTTCAGGGTGTGTTATATACAGAATAACAGATACCCCGGGAGGGAGTTACAGACTGGAATCTGATCGAGGGGTTCAGGGTGTGTTATATACAGAATAACAGATACCCCGGGAGGGAGTTACAGACTGGAATCTAATCGAGGGGTTCAGGGTGGGTTATATACAGAATAACAGATACCCCGGGAGGGAGTTACAGACTGGAATCTAATCGAGGGGTTCAGGGTGGGTTATATACAGAATAACAGATACCCCGGGAGGGAGTTACAGACTGGAATCTAATCGAGGGGTTCAGGGTGGGTTATATACAGAAAAACAGATACCCCGGGAGGGAGTTACAGACTGGAATCTAATCGAGGGGTTCAGGGTGGGTTATATACAGAATAACAGATACCCCGGGAGGGAGTTACAGACTGGAAACTAAATCGTGGGGTTCAGGGTGGGTTATATACAGAATAACAGATATCCCGGGAGGGAGTTACAGACTGGAATCTGATCGAGGGGTTCAGGGTGTGTTATATACAGAATAACAGATACCCCGGGAGGGAGTTACAGACTGGAATCTGATCGAGGGGTTCAGGGTGGGTTATATACAGAATAACAGATACCCCGGGAGGGAGTTACAGACTGGAATCTAATCGAGGGGTTCAGGGTGGGTTATATACAGAATAACAGATACCCCGGGAGGGAGTTACAGACTGGAATCTAATCGAGGGGCTCAGGGTGGGTTATATACAGAATAACAGATACCCCGGGAGGGAGTTACAGACTGGAATCTAATCGAGGGGTTCAGGGTGGGTTATATACAAAATAACAGATACCCCGAGAGGGAGTTACAGACTGGAATCTAATCGAGGGGTTCAGGGTGTGTTATATACAGAATAACAGATACCCCGGGAGGGAGTTACAGACTGGAGTCTAATCTAGGGGTTCAGGGTGGGTTATATACAGAATAACAGTTACCCCGGGAGGGAGTTACAGAATGGAATCTGATCGAGGGGGTTCGGGGGGGTTTATATACAGAATAACAGATACCCCGGGAGGGAGTTACAGAATGGAATCTGATCGAGGGGGTTCGGGGGGGTTTATATACAGAATAACAGATACCCCGGGAGGGATTTACAGACTGGAATCTAAATGGAGAAGTTCTGGGAGTGTGGAGCTGATGGTTGAGGAATGGTGCAATTTAGAGAGTGGACAGGGTGAGGGGAGGCAGGACAGTCTTTGTGGTGTGAAAGAGAGGGAAGGGAGTATGGAGTGTGTAATGAGCGCGAGGGAGGAACTGTGCCTGTCATGACCTGGTGCGTGGAGGGGAGTGTGTCATGTCGGGGGAGTGGGAGCTGTCTGTATGGTGGGCAGAGCGGGGAGGTGTTTGCATGAGGAGACGGAGTGAGGGATGTTGCAGAGTGGAGGGAAATGGAAGATTTAGCATGACAAGTCAGTTTGAAATGAGGGAGTTGGGGGAGGTATATGGAGGTGGAGGGCGGTGGTTCATGGAGTATTGCGAAGCATATGGAAGGGTGCAGAGTGAGGGACAGTGCGAAGAGTTTGGGAAGGATATGTGCGGATGGAAGTGAAGGGATGAGTGTGGAGTGATTGGGATTATCCAGGGGAAGGAGGAGCTTGCCAAGGGGAGGGAACAGTTTGGTGAGGGAGGATGTGGGTGGGACAGAGGGACGGACAAGTGAGGAGTATGAGTGGGTGCAGGAGGAGTGTGGAGTTTATGGAGGGAGGTGTGTGGATGGGAAGATGCGTGGGGGGGAAGGGAGGGTGGAGGGAGTGGGTATGTGGACTGTGTGGAGGATGATGGGAGATGGTCTGTGGAGGGGAGAGAGTGTGGACTGAGAGGGAGTGTGGAGGGGACGGATAATGGAGGGAGAGGGAGTGTGAAGGGGAGGGAGGGTGGATGGAGAGGGTATGTGGCATGTGGCGGGGATGGCGGGTGGAGAGTGTGTGTGTGTGTGTGTGTGTGTGTGTGTGTGTGTGTCGGGGGGGGGGCGCCCATTGGAGGGAGTGCATCTGCAGACGGGTTGGAAGGGGGAAGGATATAGAGGGTGGAGAGGTGGGAGGGTGGAAATAGAGGATATGTGGAACGGAGGGTGTGTGGATGGGAGGGATCTTGGAAGGATGCAGAGTGTGCAGGAGATGGATGATGGAGGGAGAGGGCTTGTTGTGGGGAGGGAAGGTGAACAGACGGGGAGTGTGGAGGGGAGAGAGGGTGGAGGGGCGGGAAGGAGGGAGGAGTGGGGAGGGTAGGGATGGAAGGGTGTGAAGGAGGGAGGAGTGGCGAGGGTAGGGATGGAAGAGTGTGAAGGAGGGAGGAGTGTGGAGGGGAGGGATGGGAGGGTGTGGAGGGGAGGGAAGGAGAGATGGAGGGAGGAGTCGGGAGGGAGGGTGTGACTGTAGGAGGAGAGTATCCTCCCAATCCCCTCCCCCCGTGTGGTCGTGTTTACTTATCATTTTAGTGTCTCTGCCTCTCCCTACCTCTCTCTCTTTCTCTCCGTGCCTCGCTCCCTCCCTCTCTCTCTGTCTCTGTGCCTCTCTCTCTCTCTCTCCCTCTCTCTCTCTCTCTCTCCAAGGAAGACAGTGCCACCTGCAGCCATGAGCGATCATCGGAGGGAGCTCAGAATCTTCCTGGTGCTGGTGACAGCCCTCGGTGAGTGCCAGGGCAGGGGATACCAGGGCTCCATTCACCCACATGTACTGCGCGGACTGGGGAGTGGGAGCGAGGGAGACGGGCGGGCATCAGGGGCACAGAGACGTAGAAGGAGAGAGATGGAGTGCGAGAGGCAGAGACAGAGAAATGGAGAAGGGGCAGGAGAGAGAGACTGCGGAGGAGATGGAGAGGCAGAGATAGTGAGAGAAATGGTGAACCGACAGGAGAGAGAGAGATGGAGATGGAGATGCAGCTAGAGATAGAGGCAGAGAGAGAGTAAAATAGAGCAGGCACAGGAGAGAGGGAGGGAGAGAGTGGAGGAGATGGAGAGGCAGATAGAGAGAGAGTGAGAGGAGGCAAAAATCTGCGAGTGGGAGTCAGAGAAGCAGAGTGGGCCAGGAAGAGAGTGGGGGGGGGGGGGGCAGAAAATCCGAGACTAACAGAGAGGCTGATGGAGAACCGGAGGGAGAGAGAGAGGGGGACAGGAGCCGAGAGGGAGGTGGAGAGACAGACTGAGAGACAGAAATAAACAGATAAGCGCAGATAGAGAAACCAGTGATAGAGAGAGAGAGACAGACAGTCCATCGGGAGGAGGTGAGGGTGCGGGGGGTAGTTCACATGGAGAAGCGTGCAGCCTCCTGCAGTCGATCAGCTGACCTCAGGCCACTGCCTCGCTTGAACGTCGGGCCATCCTCTCCCTGCAGCATCGCGGTGTCTGTATGTGTCCGGCAGGAGTTCATTGTGAATGGCATCGTTCCAGGGAGATGCGAGAATCACAACAGTTTTCCGAACAGAGGGTCAGTGACTCATTTCCCTCTTCACTGTCACAGATTCACACCTAAACTCCCTCTACACTGTCCCCCCGCACCGTCAGACACTCCCAGGGCAGGGACAGCACGGGGTTAGACACAGAGTAAAGCTCCCTCTACACTGCCCCCCCCCCGTCAGACACTCCCAGGGACAGCACGGGGTTAGACACAGAGTAAAGCTCCCTCTTCACTGTCCCCCCCAATCAAACACTCCCAGGGACAGCACAGGGTTAGATACAGAGTAAAGCTCCCTCTTCACTGTCCTCCCCAATCAAACACTCCCAGGGACAGCACAGGGTTAGACTCAGAGTAAAGCTCCCTCTACACTGTCCCCCCCAATCAAACACTCCCAGGGACAGCACAGGGTTAGATACAGAGTAAAGCTCCCTCTACACTGTCCCCCCCAATCAAACACTTCCAGGGACAGCACGGGGATAGATACAGAGTAAAGCTCCCTCTACACTGCCCCCCCCCCCCCGTCAGACACTCCCAGGGCAGGGACAGCACGGGGTTAGACTCAGTTTAAAGCTCCCTCTACACTGCCCCCCCCCCCGTCAGACACTCCCAGGGCAGGGACAGCACAGGGTTAGACACAGAGTAACGCTCCCTCTACACTGTCCCCCCGCCCCGTCAGACACTCCCAGGGCAGGGACAGCACGGGGTTAGACACAGAGTAAAGCTTCGTCTACACTGCCCCCCCCAATCAAACACTCCCAGGGCAGGGACAGCACAGGGTTAAATGCAGAGTAAAGCTCCCTATACAGAATCGTTGAATTATTATGGAGTAAGAAGAGGCCATTCAGCCTGTCATTCCCATACCAGCTCAATTATCCACTGCAGTTCTATTCCCTACGGCCAATCTCCTGCCTTCTCCCAATACCCTTGGCCACCATTTCCATCCAAATGACCATCCGACGCCCCCCCCCCGCCCCAGTTGAATGTGCCTTCCAGGCAGCGCGTTCCGGACCCTCGTTGTCGGGATCGGAATGAGGTCAGCCGGGGGAAACCTCATGGAATGCAGGCTCCCTGAGTGGACCCTGCTGCAATCAGGAGGGTGAGAGGTTCTGTTGGCTCTGAGGTCGGGGCGGGGGGGGGTGGTGCTGGATCGGTGTCAGGGACTCTCCACGTGTGGGTAAAGGGTGATTTGGTGATGGGACTGCAGCCTCTGTGGGACTATTTCACCAACTGCTTCCCTGGGGTTGGGAGATGGTTGACTCACCACTGTCCCGTTTTGCTTTATTTGCTTGTGGCGAGGAAGCCTAGCCCCTTGTTCCTTTGACAAACAGTTATAGCTTTTCCCTGTCCCACCTGCTCACGGTCTTTGGTAAACCTCCAATCAGATCTCCACCTTGTCTCCGGGGGAAAACAGCCCCAATGTCTTCAGTTGATCCTCAGCTTCGAAGAATTCTCGTTTCTGGACTCATTCTTTTGCAAAGCATTTTTAGCTCTCTCCATCTCTCTCTCTCTCTCTCTCTCTCTCTCGACAATTTTCCTGCAATATGTCTCCCACAGCTGTGTACAACACTCCAGCTAAGCGTCTAGCACACGCCCAGGACAGCACGGGGTTAGGGGGATCAGTGGATACGGAGAGAAAGAAGGGATAAGCTGCATTGACCATGTTGAATGGCAAGAGCAGAATGGAAGGCCTGAATGGCCTACTCCCATTCTTATTTTCTAATGGAAGCACACGGCGTGGGAGCGGAAATGGACGATCGAGCGCGCCAAGCCTGCATGCTCTTCACTGGGGTCCGAGCTAATCTTTTGCGTTCTGCTTTCCACGTTCTCACTAACCCTGATCTCTCACCATAGGGAATCTACCGGCTTTAAAAAATATTCAGTGACCCCCCCCCCCGCCCCTTCTGAGGCAATCGCACAACTCTCTGAAGGAAAAGAAATTCCAGCCACCTCAGACCCAAAGCAATGTCCTTTAGCTTGAAACAGAAAAGATACCCGTGAGACACACCTTAGCAGCAATTGGGTTGGGGAATGTTATTAATGGGGTTGATGATGGATTGGCATGGCTCATATTGAAAGGAAGTGTGCGCAACTAACAATAATTATTGATCCATGCCTGGCAAAGAACAAAACAGGCAAGTTGGCTCAGCCATGTCCGACAGAATAAACTAGAGATAGCATTAGATCCAAAGAGGAAACGTATAGCGTTGCCACGTGAAGCAACGAGCCTAAGGATTGGGATCATTTGTTGAACTTGCAAAAGCGGAAAAAATGTTTGGGTGAGAGGGTGTAGAAGGGCATGAGTAAAGGGAACTTAAAAATCGACTGTAAAAGCTTCTGTAGATATGTGAAGAGATAAAGATTAGTAAAGATACATACATGTCCTGTACAGTTAGAAATTAAAGAACTTATAAGGGGTGGGGGGCTAAGAAGTGACAAAAGAACTGTTCACATCATTTGGTTCTGTAAAAATAAGACAGGGAACAAATAACCTCCAAGAAATGTTGAGGAACTCCTAATAATGGAAAATGGAAGTAGATCAGTATTGGTAAGAAAGGAACGCTGAGGAAATTAATGAGGGTACAACTGGATCATCGACAACCCAGAGTACAAAAGGTCTGGAAATATAGCATACTCTGCTGGTCATCTTCCAAAATCCCACCCTCGGGTGACAGTCTGTGTGGAGTTTGCACATTCTCCCCGTGTCTGCAGGGGTTTCCTCCGGGGGCTCCGGTTTCCTCCCACAGTCCACAGATGTGCGGGTTAGGGTGGATTGGCCGTGCTAAATTGTCCCATAGTGCCCAGGGGTGTGCGGGTTAGGGTGGGTTGGCCGTGCTAAATTGTTGCATAGTGCCCAGGGATGTGCGGGTTAGGGTGGGTTGTCCGTGCTAAATTGTCCCATAGTGCCCAGGGATGTGCAGGTTAGGGTGGGTTGGCCGTGCTAAATTGTCCCATAGTGTCCAGGGATGTGCAGGTTAGGGTGGGTGTGTTGGCCATACTAAATTGTCCCATAGTGCCCAGGGATGTGCAGGTTAGGGTGGATTGGCCGTGCTAAATTGTCCCATAGTGTCCAGGGATGTGCAGGTTAGGGTGGGTTGGCCGTGCTAAATTGTCCCATAGTGTCCAGGGATGAGCGGGTTAGGGTGGGTTGGCTGTGCTAAATTGTCCCATAGTGCCCAGGGATGTGCGGGTTAGGGTGGGTTGGCCGTGCTAAATTGTCCCGTAGTGCCCAGGGATGTGCGGGTTAGGGTGGATTGGCCATGCTAAATTGTCCCATAGTGCCCAGGGATGTACAGGTTAGGGTGGGTTGGCCGTGCTAAATTGTCCCGTAGTGCCCAGGGATGTGCGGGTTAGGGTGGATTGGCCATGCTAAATTGTCCCATAGTGTCCAGGGATGAGCGGGTTAGGGTGGGTTGGCTGTGTTAAATTGTCCCGTAGTGCCCAGGGATGTGCGGGTTAGGGTGGGTTGGCCGTGCTAAATTGTCCCATAGTGCCCAGGGATGTGCGGGTTAGGGTGGGTTGGCCGTGCTAAATTGTCCCATAGTGTCCAGGGATGTGCGGGTTAGGGTGGATTGGCCATGCTAAATTGTCCCATAGTGCCCAGGGATGTGCAGGTTAGGGTGGATTGGCCGTGCTAAATTGTCCCGTAGTGCCCAGGGATGTTTGGGTTAGGGTGGGTTGGCCGTGCTAAATTGTCCCATAGTGTCCAGGGATGTGCAGGTTAGGGTGGATTGGCCGTGCTAAATTGTCCCATAGTGCCCAGGGATGTGCGGGTTAGGGTGGATTGGCCGTGCTAAATTGTCCCATAGTGCCCAGGGATGTGCAGGTTAGGGTGGATTGGCCGTGCTAAATTGACCCGTAGTGCCCAGGGATGTGCGGGTTAGGGTGGGTTGGCCGTGCTAAATTGTCCCATAGTGCCCAGGGATGTGCGGGTTAGGGTGGGTTGGCCGTGTTATAGTGTCCCATAGTGTCCCAGGGATGTGCGGGTTAGGGTGGGTTGGCCGTGCTAAATTGTCCCATAGTGCCCAGGGATGTGCAGGTTGGGGTGGGTTGGCCGTGCTAAATTGTTCCATAGTATCCCAGGGATGTGCGGGTTAGGGTGGATTAACCGTGCTAAATTGTCCCATAGTGCCCAGGGATGTGCAGATTAGGGTGGGTTGGCCGTGCTAAATTGTCCCATTGTGCCCAGGGATGTGCGGGTTAGGGTGGATTGGCCGTGCTAAATTGTCCCGTAGTGCCCAGGGATGTGCGGGTTAGGGTGGGTTGGCCATGCTAAATTGTCCCGTAGTGCCCAGGGATGTGCGGGTTAGGGTGGGTTGGCCGTGCTAAATTGTTCCATAGTATCCCAGGGATGTGCGGGTTAGGGTGGGATTGGCCGTGCTAAATTGTTCCATAGTATCCCAGGGATGTGCGGGTTAGGGTGTGATTGGCCGTGCTAAATTGTCCCATAGTGCCCAGGGATGTGCGGGTTAGGGTGGGTTGGCCGTGCTAAATTGTCCCATAGTGCCCAGGGATGTGCGGGTTAGGGTGGGATTGGCCGTGCTAAATTGTTCCATAGTATCCCAGGGATGTGCGGGTT
The DNA here is from genome assembly GCF_030684315.1 of Stegostoma tigrinum. Lineage (NCBI taxonomy): Eukaryota > Metazoa > Chordata > Chondrichthyes > Orectolobiformes > Stegostomatidae > Stegostoma > Stegostoma tigrinum. The sequence goes on along the minus strand of NC_081399.1, from coordinate 10,652,368 downwards.
AGGGTGGGTTGGCCGTGCTAAATTATTCCATAGTATCCCAGGGATGTGCAGGTTAGGGTGGGTTGGCCGTGCTAAATTGTGCCATAGTATCCCAGGGATGTGCGGGTTAGGGTGGGTTTTAGGGGGATGGGTCTAGATGGGACGCCTGTGGGTTAGTGTGGATTTGTTGGGCCGAAGGGCCTGCTTCCACATTGTAGGGATTCAATGATCTACACTGTATATAGTGTGGCAAATGTAACTCCATTATTTAAAGAGCGTGGAGTCGAAGAAACAGGGAATTATGGTACAGCTTGTCTCACGTCAGTGATGGGGAAAATGGTGGAATGGTTATAAATAAAGTGACAACAGAACATTTGGAAAGCATTAATGGGATATCAGCACGGGGTTAAGAAAGGAAAATCACACTTAACAGATGTGCTGGAGGTTAGCAAGGATGTAGAGTAGATAAAGGAGAAGCAGGAGACGGATTTTATGAAGGCATTCCAATTCTGGTCCCCCCGTTACAGGAAAGATGTGCAGCTTGAATGTGTTCAGAAAACGGGGTCGGAAGGTTTAGGCTGCAGGGAGAGGCTGAAAAGCCTGGGGCTATTTTCCCTGGAGTGTCGGAGTATGAGGGCCATCCTTATAGAGGTTTATAACATCATGAGGGGCATGGATAGGGTGAATAGACAGGGTCTATCCCCTGGGGTAGAGGGGCACAGGTTTAAGGTGAGAGGGGGAAAGATTTAAAAGGGAGCTGAGGAGCAACTTTTTCACGCAGAGGGTGGTGCGTGTATGGAATGAGCTGCCAGAGGAAGTGGTGGGGGCTGATACAGTTACAGCATTTAAAAGGCATCTGGATGGGGACATGGATAGGAAGGGTTTAGAGGGATAGAGGCCAAATGCTGGCAAATAGGACTGGATTAATATAGAATTCTGGTCAGCACAGACAATTTGGACCGGAGGGTCTGTTCCTGTGCTGTACAGCTCTATGACTCTATAACTTTGATAAGGCCCCTCATAAGAGGTTTGGAGCAAATGTAAAGAACATGGGACAGATGGTAATATATTATGGATTTGAAAACTGGTTGACAGACAGAAAGCAAAGCGAAGGAATGAATGCAGAGATAGTAAGAACTGCAGATGCTGGAGTCAGAGATAACACAGCGTGGAGCTGGAGGAACACAGCAGGCCAGGCAGCATCAGAGGGGCAGGAGACTTGACGTTTCAGGTCGGGATCCTTCTTCTGTAGTGTAGGAATAAATGCATCTTTTAGCAGGCCGTGACGGGAGCATTACCTTCATTGCTTTGATTGGTCAGCGAATTGAGCCCAAGAGTCAGGAGGTCATGTCGCAGCTTTTTAAAAGCTTTGGTTAGGCTGCACTCGGAGTATTCTGTTCAGTTCCGGTCACCAAGTTACAGGAAGGATGTGGAGGGTTTGGAGAGGGTGCAGAAGGGGTTTACCAGGATGCTGCCCGGATTAGAGGGTACAAGGAGAGGCTGGAAAAACTCGTTTTCTCTGGTGCAGCGAAGGTTGGGGGGAGACTTGATGGACGCTTATAGAATAATGAGATGCACAGATTGAGTTTGAGGTTCAGAAACTTTTTTCCCAGAGTTGAAATGTCTAATACTGGGAGGGGCATGCATTTAAGGGGAGAGGGGGCTTAAGTTGAAAGGAGATGTGGAGGGGGGAAAGTCTTTTACACAGAGAATGGTAGGAGTGTGGAATGCACTGCCAGGGGGTGGTGGAGACAGATGCGATAGGGGTAGTTAAGGGGCTTTTAGATAAGCACATGAACATAGGAGGGATGGAGGCATACGGACCAAGGGCAGGCTGAAGGGATTAGTCTGATTTGGCACAACATGGTGGGCCGAAGGGCCCGTCCCTGAGCTGCGTAGTTCGACGTACCTCAAAAGTCAGTCATCGTGCCCCAGCTATTCGCGGGATGTAATAACAGTCCTCGGTGAGGGATCTAAACACAACATTCCTGAGCTTGCTGAGGGCGTGAGACTGGGCGGAACTGCGAAGTGGGGGTGGGGGGACACAAGGCAATTTCGGATGAGTTGGGTGAGTCAGCAAGCAAGCAGCATGACGCGCTCGATAATGTGGCTAAGCGTGAAGTGGAAAGATTTTGATAAGACATTTGGTAACTATGTGTTCCACTCAATGAAAATAGTCAGGTTGGTGCAGCAAGCAATTAAGTGAGATGTACGGGCCCTGACTGTAAAGGATTTGTGCTCGAAAGTAGGGATTTCTTCACTGCAGTTGTATAGCGCCTTGGTGAGGCCATGCCTGGAGGACAGAGTGCAGTTCGGCCCTCCCTACCTTCGAGGGCATATCCTACTCATTGAGAAAAATGCAGCTGCATTTCAATGGGCTGATGCTGAGGGAACGCAGGATTGCTCTTGAAAGAGAGTTTGGTTCCACATATTCACCATAACTGACAAAAACGGGAGGGAATCGGAACGAAATGGATACAATTCCAACAGGATTGTCAGACGGACAGGGATGACGTAGGACTCAGGGGGAGACAGAGGGGAGAAGTGAGGTGAGGAAAGATTTCATGGCTCAGTGTGTGACCATGACCACAGAAGGTCATGGGGCCAAGTCACTGAATATAGAGTTTCATCGAATGGTATCCTTACAGTGTGGGAAGCAGGCCATTCAGCCCATTGTGTCTAAATTGACCATCCAAAGAACATCCCAGCGTCTTCAACTGAACTCTGCGGCTAACCCACCCTAACCTGCACATCCCTGGACACTACGGGACAATTTAGCACGGCCAATCCACCCTAACCCGCACATCCCTGTGTACTATGGGACAATTTAGCACAGCCAACCCACCCTAACCCGCACATCCCTGGGCACTATGGGACAATTTAGCACGGCCAACCCACCCTAACCTGCACATCCCTGGACACTATGGGACAATTTAGCACGGCCAATCCACCCTAACCCGCACATCCCTGGGCACTATGGGACAATTTAGCACGGCCAATCCACCCTAACCTGCACATCCCTGGGCACTACGGGACAATTTAGCACGGCCAATCCACCCTAACCCGCACATCCCTGGGCACTATGGGACAATTTAGCACGGCCAATCCCACCCTAACCTGCACATCCCTGGACACTATGGGACAATTTAGCACGGCCAATCCACCCTAACCCGCACATCCCTGGGCACTATGGGACAATTTAGCACGGCCAATCCACCCTAACCCACACATCCCTGGGCACTACGGGACAATTTAGCACGGCCAACCCACCCTAACCCGCACATCCCTGGGCACTATGGGACAATTTAGCACGGCCAACCCACCCTAACCCGCACATCGCTGGGCACTATGGGACAATTTAGCACAGCCAACCCACCCTAACCTGCACATCCTTGGTCACTATGGGACAATTTAGCACGGCCAACCCACCCTAACCTGCACATCCCTGGGCACTATGGGACAATTTAGCACGGCCAATCCACCCTAACATGTACATCCCTGGGCACTATGGGACAATTTAGCACGGCCAATCCACCTTAACCTGCACATCCCTGGACACTATGGGACAATTTAGCACGGCCAATCCACCTTAACCTGCACATCCCTGGACACTATGGGACAATTTAGCACGGCCAACCACCCTAACCCGCACATCCCTGGGCACTACGGGACAACTTAGCACGGCCAACCCACCCTAACCCGCACATCCCTGGGCACTATGGGACAATTTAGCACGGCCAACCCACCCTAACCCGTACATCCCTGGGCACTATGGGACAATTTAGCACGGCCAATCCACCCTAACCCACACATCCCTGGGCACTATGGGACAATTTAGCACGGCCAACCCACCCTAACCTGCACATCCCTGGGCACTACGGGACAATTTAGCACGGCCAATCCACCCTAACCCACACATCCCTGGGCACTATGGGACAATTTAGCACGGCCAATCCACCCTAACCTGCACACCCCTGGGCACTACAGGACAATTTAGCACAGCCAACCCACCCTAACCCACACATCCCTGGGCACTATGGGACAACTTAGCACGGCCAACCCACCCTAACCCGCACATCCCTGGGTACTATGGGACAATTTAGCACGGCCAATCCACCCTAACCTGCACATCCCTGGGCACTATGGGACAATTTAGCACGGCCAACCCACCCTAACCCGCACACCCCTGGGCACTATGGGACAATTTATCACGGCCAATCCACCCTAGTCTCTTGTCCCCTGACATTGGCACCATTACCTCTCTGTTGCTCGATACAGCATTTGGCATCATATCAAAGGCCTCCTGGTGATCCTTCAGTGTTCCTGTGGCTTTAGGAGGTGCTGTCTGTGTTTTTTTGTGCTGGTTTATTTCTGAAGAGGGGTTTTCAAAGACAGAAGCAACGAGGTGTCTATTTGAAGCTAATAAAATAAACAGCTGGTGAGGCTTTGGGGTTTTTCATGAAGTTGGAACAATAGAAGCAGCTTGTCTGGGCGGGGTCTAGCTCCTACTGCACTGGGACTTCGTTGTGTTTGGCTCTTCATTTGTTCGGGACTTGGGGCTGGATGTGAGGGCTGCAGTGCATTTCTCCCTGCGACTTTCTCTCTCTCCCTGCTACTATCACTCTCTCTCTCTCTCTCTCTCTCTTTCCCTGCTACTCACTCCCTCCTTGCTACTTTCTCTCTCTCCCTGCTACTCACACACACTCTCTCTCTCCCTGCTATTTTCTCTCTCTCCCTGCTACTTTCTCTCTCTCCCTGCTACTATCACTCTCTCTCTTTCCCTGCTACTCACTCCCTCCTTGCTACTTTCTCTCTCTCCCTGCTACTCACACTCTCTCTCTCCCTGCTATTTTCTCTCTCTCCCTGCTACTTTCTCTCTCTCCCTGCTACTCTCACTCTCTCTCTCTTTCCCTGCTACTCGCTCCCTCCTTGCTACTTTCTCTCTCTCCCTGCTACTCTCTCTCTTTCCCTGCTACTCTCACTCTCACTCTCTCTCTCTCCCTGCTACTCTCTCTCTCTCTTTCCCTGCTACTACTCCCTCCCTGCTACTCTCTCTCTTTCCCTGCTACTCTCACTCTCACTCTCTCTCTCTCTTTCCCTGCTACTCTCACTCTCACTCTCACTCTCTCTCTTTCCCTGCTACTCTCTCTCTCCCTGCTACTTTCTCTCTCTCCCTGCTACTCACACTCTCTCTCTCTCTCCCTGCTACTCACACTCTCTCTCTCTCTCTCTCTTTTTCCCTGTGACTCACTCCCTCGCTGCAACTTTCTCACTGGGGAGTGGGGGGGAGGGCGCGCTCAAGGGCAAATGTCGGATCGTGGCTCTGCAGCTTCCCTGTGCGTCAGTCCGTCTGCTCCTGTTGTCCCAACAGGAACGTTGAGCTTGCGGATAGTCAAGGTCTCCAAGGGGCCACTCTACAGGGTGGAGGGGACCCACACTTCCATCCTGTGTAATGTGACGAACTACCAGGGTGCAGGCCGCTTCGATTTCTGGTGGTCGTTTGTCAGAACGGTGGACACAGGCACTCCGGTTGCCATAGTCAGCACCCTTGAGAACGAGTACACCGACGCCAGCTATGAGCCCCGGGTCAAGGCCAAAGAGATCTACGTCGAAAGACAGTCGCCCAGGTGGGCCCGGCTCCACATCACTCACCTGAGGAGAGAAGACGAGGGGCTGTACGAGTGCAGAGTGGACGCCGGCACCAAGAAATGGCACCCCTATCAAGATGCCACAGTTGAGCTGAAAGGTTGGCATTGAAAACTGGCCGTCAACGCGATTGGCATTCATGAGGATGAGGACAGTCAAAGCGAATAGGAAGGGGTTTGGGACCATTGGGATTGTGAGCAGTGGGAGTGAATTGGAAGGGGTTTGGGTCCATTGGGATTGTGTGCAGTGGGAGTGAATTGGAAGGGGTTTGGGTCCATTGGGATTGTGTGCAGTGGGAGTGAATGGGAAGGGGTTGGTGTCCATTAGGAGTGTGTACAGCCGGAGTGAATGGGAAGGGGATTGGGTCCATTGGGATTGTGTACAGCGGGAGTGAATGGGAGGGGGTTTGGGTCCTTTGGGATTGTGTACAGTTGGGGTGAATGGGAAGGGGTTGTGATCCAGTGGGATTACGTACAGAGGGAGGGAATGGGAAGGGGTTTGGGTCCATTGGGAGTATGTGCAGCGGGAGTGAATGGGAAGGGGATTGGTTCCATTGGGATTGCGTATATTGGGAGTGAATTGGAAGGGGTTTGGGTCCATTGGGATTGTGCACAGTTGGAGCAAATGAGAGGAAGTTTGGTTCCATTGAAATTGTGTACAGCGGGAGTGAATGGGAAAGGGTTTGGGTCCATTGGGATTGAGTGCAGTGGAATTCAATGGGAAGGGGTTTGGGTCCATTGGGATTGTGCACAGTTGGAGCAAATGGGAGGGAGTTTGGTTCCATTGAAATTGTGTACAGTGGGAGTGAATGGGAAGGGCTTTGGGCCATTTGGGATTGTGTAGAGCGGGAGTGAACGGGAAGGAGTTTGGGTCCATTGGGAGTATGTGCAGTGGGAGTGAATGGGAAGGGGATTGGTTCCATTGGGATTGCGTATATTGGGAGTGAATTGGAAGGGGTTTGGGTCCATTGGGATTGTGCACAGTTGGAGCAAATGAGAGGAAGTTTGGTTCCATTGAAATTGTGTACAGTGGGAGTGAATGGGAAGGGGTTTGGGTCAGTTGGGATTGTGTAGAGCGGGAGTGAATGGGAAGGGATTTGGGTCCATTGGGATTGTGTACAGCGGGAGTGAATGGGAAAGGGTTTGGGTCCATTGGGATTGAGTGCAGTGGAATTCAATGGGAAGGGGTTTGGGTTGATTTGGATTGTGTGCAGTAGGAGTGAATGGGAAGGGGTTTGGGTCCGTTGGGATTGTGTACAGTGGGAGTGAATGGGAAGGGGTTTGGGTCCATTGGGATTGTGTGCAGTGGGAGTGAATGGGAAGGGGTTTCTTTCCATTGGGATTGTGTGGAGTGGGAGTGAATGGGAAGGGGTTTGGGTCCGTTGGGATTGTGTACAGTGGGAGTGAATGGGAAGGGGTTTGGGTCCATTGGGATTGTGTACAGTGGGAGTGAATGGGAAGGGGTTTGGGTCAATTGGGATTGTGTGCAGTGGGAGTGAATGGAAGGGGTTTGGGTCAATTGTGTTTGTGTGCAGTGGGAGTGAACGGGAAGGAGTTTGGGACCATTGGATTGTGTGCAGCAGGAGTGAATGGGAAGGGGTTCTAATCCATTGGGATTGTGGGCAGTGGTAGTGAATGGGAAAGGGTTTGGGTTCATTGGGATTGTTTGCAGTGGGAGTGAATGGGAAGGGGTTTGCATCCTTTGGGTTTGTGTGCCACGGGAGTGAATGGGAAGGGGTTCTAATCCATTGGGATTATGGACAGTGTGAGTGAATGGGAAGGGGTTTGGGTCCATTGGGATTGTTTGCAGTGGGAGTGAATGGGAAGGGGTTTGGGTCCATTGGGATTGTGCACAGTTGGAGCAAATGGGAGGGAGTTTGGTTCAATTGAAATTGTATACAGCGGGAGTGAATGGGAAGGGCTTTGGGTCAATTGGGATTGTGTGCAGTGGGAGTGAACGGGAAGGGGTTTGGGCCCATTGGGATTGTGTACAGCGGGAGTGAATGGGAAGCGGTTTGGGTCCATTGGGATTGAGTGCAGTGGAATTCAATGGGAAACGGTTTGGGTTGATTTGGATTGTGTACAGTGGGAGTGAATGGGAAAAAGATTTGGGCCCATAAGAAATGTGTACAGTGGGAGTGAATGGGAAGGGGTTTGGTTCCATTGGGATTGTGTGCAGTGGGAGGGAATGGGAAGTTTCGCTCCATTGGGATTGTGTACAGTTGGGGTGAATGGGAACGGGTTTGGTTCCATTGGGATTGTGTGCAGTGGGAGGGAATGGGAAGGGGTTTTGGTCCATTGGGATTGTGGACACTGGGAGTGAATGCGAAGGGGTTTGGGTCCATTGGGATTGTGTACAGTGGGGGTGAATGGGAAGGGGTTTGGGTCCATTGGGATTGTGTACTGTGGGGGTGAATGGAAGGGGTTTGGGTCCATTGGGATTGTGTGCAGTGGTAGTGAACGGGAAGGAGTTTGGGACCATTGGGATTGTGTGCTGTGGGAGTGAATGGGAAGGGGTTCTAATCCATTGGGATTGTGGGCAGTGGTAGTGAATGGGAAGGGGTTTGGGTTCATTGGGATTGTGTGCAGTGTGAGTGAATGGGAAGGGGTTTGCATCCATTGGGATTGTGTGCAGTGGGAGTGAATTGGAAGGGGTTTGGGTCCATTGGGATTATGTACAGTGGGAGTGAATAGGAAGGGCTTTGGTTCCATTGGGATTGTGTGTAGTGGGAGTGAATGGGAGGGAGTTTGGGTCCGTTGGGATTGTGTGCAGCAGGAGTGAATGGGAAGAGGTTTGGGTCCATTGGGATTGTGCGCAGTGGGAGTGAATGGGAAGGGGCTTGCATCCATATGGATTGTGTGCAGTGGGAGTGAATGGGAAGGAGCTTGGGTCATTGGGATTGTGGACAGTGGGAGAGAATGGGAAGGGGTTTGTGTCCATTTGGATTGTGTACAGTGGGAGTGAATGGGAAAAAGATTTGGGTCCATAAGAAATGTGTACAGTGGGAGTGAATGGGAAGGGGTTTGGTTCCATTGGGATTGTGTGCAGTGGGAGGGAATGGGAAGTTTCGCTCCATTGGGATTGTTTACAGTGGGGGTGAATGGGAAGGGGTTTGGTTCCATTGGGATTGTGTGCAGTGGGAGGGAATGGGAAGGGGTTTTGGTCCATTGGGATTGTGTGCCGCGGGAGTGAATGGGAAGGGGTTCTAATCCATTGGGATTGTGGGCAGTGGTAGTGAATGGGAAGGGGTTTGGGTCCATTGGGATTATGTACAGTGGGAGTGAATAGGAAGGGCTTTGGTTCCATTGGGATTGTGTGTAGTGGGAGTGAATGTGAGGGAATTTGGGTCCGTTGGGATTGTGTGCAGCTGGAGTGAATGGGAAAAGGTTTGGGTCCATTGGGATTGTGCGCAGTGGGAGTGAATGGGAAGGGGTTTGCATCCATATGGATTGTGTGCAGCGGGAGTGAATGGGAAGGAGCTTGGGTCATTGGGATTGGGTGCAGTGGGAGTGAATGGGAAGTGGTTTGGTTCCATTGGGATTGTGTGCAGCGGGAGGGAATGGGAAGGGGTTCTCATCCAGTGGGATTGTGAACATTGGGAGAGAATGGGAAGGGGTTTGTGTCCATTTGGATTGTGTGCAGTGGGAGGGAATGGGAAGGGGTTCTGATCCAGTCAGATTGTGGACAGTGGGAGTGAATGGGAAGAGGTTTGGCTCCATTGGGATTGTGTACTATGGGATTGAATGAGAAGGAGTTTGTGTCCATTGGGATTGTTTGCAGTGGGAGTGAATGGGAAGGGGTTTGGTTCCATTGGGATTGTGTGCAGTGGGAGTGAATGGGAAGGGGTTTGGGTCATTGGGATTGGGTGCAGTGGGAGTGAATGGCAAGAGGTTTGGTTCCTTTGAGATTGTATGTAGTGGGACTGAATGGGAAGGGGTTTGGGTGCATTGGGATTGTGTACAGTGGGGGTGAATTGGAAGGGGTTCTAATCCATTGGGATTGTGGGCAGCGGTAGTGAATGGAAGGGGTTTGGGTCCATTGGGATTGTGTGCAGTGGGAGTGAATGGGAAGGGGTTTGCTTCCATATGGATTGTGGACAGAGGGAGTGAATGGGAAGGAGTTTGGGTCCATTGGGATTGTGTACAGTGGGAATGAATGGGAAGGGAATTTGGGTCCATTGGGATTTTGTATAGTGGGAGTGAATGGGAAGGGGTTTGGGTCCATTGGGATTGTGTACAGTGGGAGTGAATGGGAAGGGAATTTGGGTCCATTGGGATTGTGTACAGTGGGAGTGAATGGGAAGGGAATTTGGGTCCATTGGGATTGTGTACAGTGGGAGTGAACGGGAAGGGAATTTGGGTCCATTGGGATTGTGTACAGTGGGAGTGAATGGGAAGGGGTTTGGGTCCATTGGGATTGTGTACAGTGGGAGTGAATGGGAAGGGAATTTGGGTCCATTGGGATTGTGTACAGTGGGAGTGAATGGGAAGGGGTTTGGGTCCATTGGGATTGTGTACAGTGGGAGTGAATGGGAAGGAAATTTGGGTCCATTGGGATTGTGTACAGTGGGAGTGAATGGGAAGGGAATTTGGGTCCATTGGGATTGTGTACAGTGGGAGTGAATGGGAAGGGAATTTGGGTCCATTGGGATTGTGTACAGTGGGAGTGAATGGGAAGGGAATTTGGGTCCATTGGGATTGTGTACAGTGGGAGTGAATGGGAAGGGAATTTGGGTCCATTGGGATTGTGTGCAGTGGGAGGGAATGGGAAGGGGTTCTGATCCAGTCAGATTGTGGACAGTGGGAGTGAATGGGAAGAGGTTTGGCTCCATTGGGATTGTGTACTATGGGATTGAATGAGAAGGAGTTTGTGTCCATTGGGATTGTTTGCAGTGGGAGTGAATGGGAAGGGGTTTGGTTCCATTGGGATTGTGTGCAGTGGGAGTGAATGGGAAGGGGTTTGGGTCATTGGGATTGGGTGCAGTGGGAGTGAATGGCAAGAGGTTTGGTTCCTTTGGGATTGTATGTAGTGGGACTGAATGGGAAGGGGTTTGGGTGCATTGGGATTGTGTACAGTGGGGGTGAATTGGAAGGGGTTCTAATCCATTGGGATTGTGGGCAGCGGTAGTGAATGGAAGGGGTTTGGGTCCATTGGGATTGTGTGCAGTGGGAGTGAATGGGAAGGGGTTTGCTTCCATATGGATTGTGGACAGAGGGAGTGAATGGGAAGGAGTTTGGGTCCATTGGGATTATGTGCAGCGGGAGTGAATGGAGAGGGCTTTGGTTCTATTGGGATTGTGTGCAGTAGGAGTGAATGGGAAGGGAATTTGTGTCCATTGGGATTGTGTACAGTGGGAGTGAATGGGAAGGGGTTTGTTCCATTGGGATTGTGTACAGTGGGAGTGAATGGGAAGGGAATTTGGGTCCATTGGGATTGTGTACAGTGGGAGTGAATGGGAAGGGAATTTGGGTCCATTGGGATTGTGTACAGTGGGAGTCAATGGGAAGGGGTTTGGGTCCATTGGGATTGTGTACAGTGGGAATGAATGGGAAGGGAATTTGGGTCCATTGGGATTTTGTATAGTGGGAGTGAATGGGAAGGGGTTTGGGTCCATTGGGATTGTGTACAGTGGGAGTGAATGGGAAGGGAATTTGGGTCCATTGGGATTGTGTACAGTGGGAGTGAATGGGAAGGGAATTTGGGTCCATTGGGATTGTGTACAGTGGGAGTGAATGGGAAGGGGTTTGTTCCATTGGGATTGTGTACAGTGGGAGTGAATGGGAAGGGAATTTGGGTCCATTGGGATTGTGTACAGTGGGAGTGAATGGGAAGGGGTTGTTCCATTGGGATTGTGTACAGTGGGAGTGAATGGAAGGGAATTTGGGTCCATTGGGATTGTGTACAGTGGGAGTGAATGGGAAGGGAATTTGGGTCCATTGGGATTGTGTACAGTGGGAGTGAATGGAAGGGAATTTGGGTCCATTGGGATTGTGTACAGTGGGAGTGAATGGGAAGGGAATTTGGGTCCATTGGGATTGTGTACAGTGGGAGTGAATGGGAAGGGGTTTGGGTCCATTGGGATTGTGTACAGTGGGAGTGAATGGGAAGGGGTTTGGGTCCATTGGGATTGTGTACAGTGGGAGTGAATGGGAAGGGAATTTGGGTCCATTGGGATTGTGTACAGTGGGAGTGAACGGGAAGGGAATTTGGGTCCATTGGGATTGTGTACAGTGGGAGTGAATGGGAAGGGGTTTGGGTCCATTGGGATTGTGTACAGTGGGAGTGAATGGGAAGGGAATTTGGGTCCATTGGGATTGTGTACAGTGGGAGTGAATGGGAAGGGGTTTGGGTCCATTGGGATTGTGTACAGTGGGAGTGAATGGGAAGGGAATTTGGGTCCATTGGGATTGTGTACAGTGGGAGTGAATGGGAAGGAAATTTGGGTCCATTGGGATTGTGTACAGTGGGAGTGAATGGGAAGGGAATTTGGGTCCATTGGGATTGTGTACAGTGGGAGTGAATGGGAAGGGGTTTGTTCCATTGGGATTGTGTACAGTGGGAGTGAATGGGAAGGGAATTTGGGTCCATTGGGATTGTGTACAGTGGGAGTGAATGGGAAGGGGTTTGTTCCATTGGGATTGTGTACAGTGGGAGTGAATGGAAGAGAATTTGGGTCCATTGGGATTGTGTACAGTGGGAGTGAATGGGAAGGGAATTTGGGTCCATTGGGATTGTGTACAGTGGGAGTGAATGGGAAGGGGTTTGGGTCCATTGGGATTGTGTACAGTGGGAGTGAATGGGAAGGGGTTTGGGTCCATTGGGATTGTGTACAGTGGGAGTGAATGGGAAGGGAATTTGGGTCCATTGGGATTGTGTACAGTGGGAGTGAACGGGAAGGGAATTTGGGTCCATTGGGATTGTGTACAGTGGGAGTGAATGGGAAGGGGTTTGGGTCCATTGGGATTGTGTACAGTGGGAGTGAATGGGAAGGGAATTTGGGTCCATTGGGATTGTGTACAGTGGGAGTGAATGGGAAGGGGTTTGGGTCCATTGGGATTGTGTACAGTGGGAGTGAATGGGAAGGGAATTTGGGTCCATTGGGATTGTGTACAGTGGGAGTGAATGGGAAGGAAATTTGGGTCCATTGGGATTGTGTACAGTGGGAGTGAATGGGAAGGGAATTTGGGTCCATTGGGATTGTGTACAGTGGGAGTGAATGGGAAGGGAATTTGGGTCCATTGGGATTGTGTACAGTGGGAGTGAATGGGAAGGGAATTTGGGTCCATTGGGATTGTGTACAGTGGGAGTGAATGGGAAGGGGTTTGGGTCCATTGGGATTGTGTACAGTGGGAGTGAATGGGAAGGGGTTTGGGTCCATTGGGATTGTGTACAGTGGGAGTGAATGGGAAGGGAATTTGTGTCCATTGGGATTGTGTACAGTGGGAGTGAATGGGAAGGGAATTTGGGTCCATTGGGATTGTGTACAGTGACAATATTGTTTCCCATGTTCCCTTCCTGTTTGTATCTGCCTTCTGTCCTTTTTTCTATCCATTTCTTTGCTGGTTTCTGTCTTTCTCTTTCTCTCCCTTCCTGTTTGTCTCTCTCTCTGCTGCATTGTTTTTGTATCCCACTTCTCTCCTTCCATCTCGCTCTCACTCTCATTCTTTCCATTGTTGCCTCACTCTCCATCAAACCTGACTTCACTCACTCTCTCACTGCATCTCCCTCTCACTCTCTCACTGCATCTCCCTCTCACTCTCTCACTGCCTCTCCCTCTCACTCTCTCCTTCCATCTCCCTCTCACTCTCTTACACTGTTTCTACACCTCCTTCCATCTCACTCTTGCTCTCTCTGTCTCCTCACTCTCTCTCTCTCTCTCTCTCTCTCTCTCTCTCTCTCTGCTTCTTGTGTTGGCCTGTACTCATTGTTCTGTCTCTGTGTCTCTCTCTCTCTGTTTCCCATTCATTCTTTCTCTCTCTCACTCACATTTTACCCCCTTTTTCTCTTCCTCTCCCCCTCTCTCTCCCTTCTTCAATCTGCCTCTCTCCCGCTACCTCCCTTTCCATCTCTCCCTCCCTCTTAATATCCCCCTCCCTTCCTCCCTCTCTTACTTTCACTCTCCCTCCCTTTTTCCATTACTCCCTCTCTTCTAACCTCCATCACTCCCTCACTCCCTCATTCTTTCTCCTTCTCTCTTCCTCTCTTTCATTCCCTCACTCCCTCTCCCTCTGCATCCTTCTGTCTGTCCCTCTCATCTCCCTTCCCCTCCAACCCTCCTTTCCCTGCGCTCTCCTTCCTTGCCTCCACCTCTCACTCACCCTCTCCATCCCTCCCCATCCCTCACCCTTCCACTCCCTCTCCCTTTCACCCTCCCTCCCTCTTTCCGCCTCTCCCTTCTTCCTCCTCTCTTTAAATCCCTCCTTCTCTTTCTCCCTCCCTCTTCCTACTATTCTCTCTCCCTCCCTCACTCTGCCTCCCTATCCAACACTCTCTCATCTCTCTCCCCCTCCGTCACTCCTTTTCCCATGCTCTTCTTCCTTGCCTCTCTCTCCCACGCCCTCTTGCTCTCGTTCTTTCCCCCCTCTCTCCCCCCCCCGTCTCCTTCTCTCTCCTCCACCCTCTTGCACTCCCTTTTGCCCTCCCTCTTTCTCGTTCTCCCTCTCCCTTTTGCTCTCTCCCTCTCTCCTTTCCTCTCCCTCTCTCTCACTATTGATCTCCAAACCTCCCTCCCTCTCTAACCCTCCCTCTCTACCTCCATTCCTCACTCTGCGTACAGTGCTCCCAGACACCCTGATGCTGTCGACACCGCTGGGAGAGCTCTCGAGCCTGGCCCTTCATGAGGGGGATAGTCTCAGCTTGCGTTGCCGTGCTGCAGCCCTTACTGGGCTGCACACCCACGTCTCGCTCGCCTTCGGGGTGATCAGGACCATGACGGGGGTCCTTGACACCATTGTTGGTGTTGGGCCTGACCTCAGCGTGGAAAGTCCGCCCGCAGGGCCATACTGGTCCCGTTTCTACAGGGGGCAACTGGGAATGGAGAAGATCAAAGGTGATACATACATCCTGAGAATGGACCATGTCAAACCCCAGGATGCGGGCCTGTACCACTGCACCGCAGCTGAGTGGATCCAAGACCCCGATGGCAGCTGGCAGAAGATTCTAGAAAAGAGAATTAGCCTGAAAAACCTCACAGTAGAACCCAATGGTGAGGGCGGCCATGAAATTATTCCATCTCGGGGAAATTAAGAATGGTGTAGGGAGTGAGGGGGGAGAGTGGGATTAGACTGGGTGGGATATTAAAGGGAGCGGGGAGTGAGGGGGGAGAGTGGGATTAGACTGGGTGGGATATTAAAGGGAGCGGGGAGTGAGGGGGGAGAGTGGGATTAGACTGGGTGGGATATTAAACGGAGCGGGGAGTGAGGGGGGAGTGTGGGATTAGACTGGGTGGGATATTACAGGGAGTGGGGAGTGAGGGGGAGAGTGGGATTAGACTGGGTGGGATATTAAAGGGAGCGGGGAGTGAGGGGGAGAGTGGGATTAGACCAGGTGGGATATTAAAGGGAGCGGGGAGTGAGCGGGGAGAGTGGGATTAGACTGGGTGGGATATTAAAGGGAGCGGGGAGTGAGGGGGGAGAGTGGGATTAGACTGGGTGGGATATTAAAGGGAGCGGGGAGTGAGGCGGGAGAGTGGGATTAGACTGGGTGGGATATTATAGGGAGCGGGGAGTGAGGGGGAGAGTGGGATTAGACCAGGTGGGATATTAAAGGGAGCGGGGAGTGAGGGGGGAGAGTGGGATTAGACTGGGTGGGATATTAAAGGGAGCGGGGAGTGAGGCGGGAGAGTGGGATTAGACTGGGTGGGATATTATAGGGAGCGGGGAGTGAGGGGGAGAGTGGGATTAGACCAGGTGGGATATTAAAGGGAGCGGGGAGTGAGCGGGGAGAGTGGGATTAGACTGGGTGGGATATTAAAGGGAGCGGGGAGTGAGGGGGGAGAGTGGGATTAGACTGGGTGGGATATTAAAGGGAGCGGGGAGTGAGGAGGAATAGATTGGGCTCTTCCTGATCCGTCTTCTTTTGTGATCTCAGATCTGAGGCTGGGAGTGGTGGCATCTCTGGCCCCCGTGAAGTTTTACCGGGGCGACACAGTGCAGCTGCATTGCAATGTGACTCTGGCCATCGGGCACAGCGAGGACCAGGGGGATGACGACGAGCCCCAACTGGCAGTGGGCTGGTGGGGCGAGGGCAAGGAGCCCCTGGCCCTGGTGGACCGGCGGGGCGTTCTGCTACCCACGGCCTGGCACGGCCGCACTCCTTCAGGCAGCGAGCTGAGCCCTGACCGTCCCGCTCCCCTCTGCTTCCGCCTTCACATCCACCGAGCCACCAAAGCTGACCAGGGACGGTACCGCTGCCAGGTCACCAGCTGGGGGCAGCGGCGAGGCACCAAGCCCTACCTGCTCGCCACTGCCCAATCAGAACCCGTCACCCTCTACCTCTATCTATCCCGTGAGTATTGCTGAGGGGCGGCCAGGCAGCTCGGGAGGTCGGGTGTGGGGGACGGTGCCGAGGGGTGGCATCGTTTGTTGGGGAGAGTCGTTCTGAGGCGCCCCACAGTTTGGGGGGAGGGGTGTGTGAGGGGTCCCACAGTTCGGTGGGAGGGGGTGTGTGAGGGAACCCACAGTTTGGGGAGTCGGGTGTGTGAGGGAACCCACAGTTTGGGGAGTCGGGTGTGTGAGGGAACCCACAGTTCGGGGAGTCGGGTGTGTGAGGGATCCCACAGTTTGGGGAGTGGGGTGTGTGAGGGGTCCTACAGTTTGGGGGGAGGGGGTGGGTGGTCCCACAGTTTGGGGAGTGGGGTGTGTGAGGGGTCCCACAGTTTGGGGAGTCGGGTGTGTGAGGGATCCCACAGTTTGGGGAGTGGGGTGTGTGAGGGGTCCCACAGTTTGGGGGGAGGGGGTGGGTGGTCCCACAGTTTGGGGAGTGGGGTGTGTGAGGGGTCCCACAGTTTGGGGGGAGGGGGTGGGTGGTCCCACAGTTTGGGGGGAGGGGGTGGGTGGTCCCACAGTTTGGGGAGTGGGGGTGGGTGGTCCCACAGTTTGGGGGGGGTTGAGGCTGAGTATCGAAGCGAGGTGCTGACCAGTGCACAATGTTTGGTTTGTAGCCTCGGATACCCTTGTGATCCCTCTGTCGGTCGGGGCGGCTCTGTCCCTCTCTGTCGCCATCAGCATCATCACCGCAGTGACCTGCTGTTTCCTGCGGAAACTGGCCAAACGGTGATCGATCCGAATGCGGGTGAGTGAACCCCTCCTCTACCAGCACAGGAAGATTCCAACTGCAGTCCACCTCCCCCATTCTCCTCAAGTCTGCCCACCGCGCCCAAAACTCCACTGACCTTCCCCCCGCTCTCTCTCTCTCCGCAGAAATCCAGACCACTGGCGTCCCCGGAATTCGTTGGAATCTCGGGACCAGGAAGAACCGGAAATCTGGAATTCTCACTCCCCGACATGGCGATGCGATTGAAATATGTCAATATTGTTTTATATCCCGACATTCCCAGAGACTGCAATGTTCCGTCCTTCCATGGGGAGCGGGTAGCAGTGACATTCCAAAATGAACCATATTCACCAAAATCACTGACCCCTCCCTGACCCATATTCACCAAAATCACTGACCCCTCCCCGAACCATATTCACCAAAATCAATGACCCCTCCCTGTACCATATTCACCAAAATCACTGACCCCTCCCTGACCCATATTCACCAAAATCACTGACCCCTCACTGACCCATATTCACCAAAATCACTGACCCCTCCCTGAACCATATTCACCAAAATCACTGACCCCTCCCCGAACCATATTCACCAAAATCACTGACCACCTCCCTGTACCATATTCACCAAAATCACTGACCCCACCCTGACCCATATTCACCAAGATCACTGACCCCTCCCTGAACAGTATTCACCAAAATCACTGACCCCTCCCTGACCCATATTCACCAAAATCACTGACCCCTCCCTAAACCATATTCACCAAAATCACTGACCCCGCCCTGAACCATATTCAGGAAAATCACTGACCCCTCCCCGACCCATATTCACCAAAATCACTGACGCCTCCCCGAACCATATTCACAAAAATCACTGACCCCTCCCTGACCCATATTCACCAAAATCACTGACCCCTCCCTGAACCATATTCACCAAAATCACTGACCCCTCCCCGAACCATATTCACCAAAATCACTGACCCCTCCCTGTACCATATTCACCAAAATCACTGACCCCTCCCCGAACCATATTCACCAAAATCACTGACCCCTCCCTGTACCATATTCACCAAAATCACTGACCCCTCCCCGACCCATATTCACCAAAATCACTGACCCCTCCCTGAACCATATTCACCAAAATCACTGACCCCTCCCCGAACCATATTCACCAAAATCACTGACCCCTCCCTGTACCATATTCACCAAAATCACTGACCCCTCCCCGAACAATATTCACCAAAATCACTGACCCCTCCCTGTACCATATTCACCAAAAGCACTGACCCCACCCTGACCCATATTCTCCAAGATCACTGACCCCTCCCTGACCCATATTCACCAAAATCACTGACCCCTCCCCGATCCATATTCACCGAAATCACTGACCCCTCCCCGACCCATATTCACCAAAATCACTGACCCCTCCCTGACCCATATTCACCAAAATCACTGACCCCTCCCTGTACCATATTCACCAAAATCACTTACCCCTCCGTGACCCAAATTCACCAAAATCACTGACCCCTCCCTGAACCATATTCACCAAAATCACTGACCCCACCCTGACCCATATTCACCAAAATCACTGACCCCTCCCTGTACCATATTCACCAAAATCACTTACCCCTCCCTGACCCAAATTCACCAAAATCACTGACCCCTCCCTGAACCATATTCACCAAAATCACTGACCCCTCCCTGACCCATATTCACCAAAATCACTGACCCCTCACTGACCCATATTCACCAAAATCACTGACCCCTCCCCGAATCATATTCACCAAAATCACTGACCCCACCCTGTACCATATTCACCAAAAGCACTGACCCCACCCTGACCCATATTCACCAAGATCACTGACCCCTCCCTGACCCATATTCACCAAAACCACTGACACCTCCCTGACCCATATTCACCAAAATCACTGACCCCTCCCCGAACCATATTCCCAAAATCACTCACCCCTCACCGAACCATATTCACCGAATTCACTGACCCCTCCCTGACCCATATTCACCTAAACCACTGACCCCTCCCTGAACCATATTCACCAAAATCACCGAAATCTCCCTGACCCATATTCACGAGAATCACTGACCCCTCCCCCAACGATATTCACCGAAATCACTGACCCCTCCCAGAACCATATTCACCAGAATCACTGACCCCTCCCTGTACCATATTCACCAAAATCACTGACCCCTCCCTGAACCATATTCACCAAGATCACCGAAATCTCCCTGAGCCATATTCACGAGAATCACTGACCCCTCCCCGAACCATATTCACCAAAATCAATGACCACTCCCTGAACCATATTCACCGAAATCACTGACCCCTCCCTGAACCATATTCACCAAAATCACTGACCCCTCCCTGACCCATATTCACCAAAATCACTGACCCCTCCCTGATCCATATTCACCAAAATCACTGACCCCTCCCTGACCCATATTCACCAAAATCATTGACCCCTCCCTGACCCAAATTCACCAAAATCACTGACCCCTCCCTGCACCATATTCACCAAAATCACTGACCCCTCCCTGACCCATATTCACCAAAATCATTGACCCCTCCCTGAACCATATTCACCAAATTCACTGACCCCTCCCTGCACCATATTCAGCAAAATCACTGACCCTTCCCTGACCCATATTCACCAAAATCACTGACCCCTCCCTGACCCATGTTCACCAAAATCACTGACCCCTCCCTGACCCATATTCACCAAAATCACTGACCCCTCCGTGACCCATATTCACTAAAATCACTGACCCCTCCCTGACCCATATTCACCAAAATCACTGACCCCTCTCCGAACCATATTCACCAAAATCACTGACCCCTTCCTGAACCATATTCACCAAAATCACTGACCCCTCCCCGACCCACATTCACAAAAATCTCTGACCCGTCCCTGTGCCATATTCACCAAAATCACAGACCCCTCCCAGACCCATAGTCACCAAAATCACTGACCCCTCCCCGAATGATATTCACCGAAATCACTGACCCCTCCCTGTACCATATTCACCAAAATCACTGACCCCTCCCCGAACCATATTCACCAAAATCACTGACCCCTCCCCGAACCATATTCAGCAAAATCACTGACCCCTCCCTTAACCATATTCACCAGAATAACTGACCCCTCCCTGTACCATATTCACCAAAATCACTGACCCCTCCCTGAACCATATTCACCAAAATCACTGACCCCTCCCCTGTACTATATTCACCAAAATCACTGACCCCTCCCTGGCCCATATTCACCAAAATCACTGACCCCTCCCTGTGCCATATTCACCAAAATCACTTACCCCTCCCAGACCCATATTCACCAAAATCACTGAACCCTCCCCGAACGATATTCACCGAAATCACTGACCCCTCCCTGAACCATATTCACCGAAATCACTGACCCCTCCCAGAACCATATTCAGCAAAATCACTGACCCCTCCCCGACCCATATTCACCAAAATCACTGACCCCTCCCCGAACCATATTCCCAAAATCACTCACCCCTCCCTGAACCATATTCACCAAAATCACTGACCCCTCCCCTGTACTATATTCACCAAAATTACTGTGCCCTCCCTGAACCATATTCACCAAAATCACTGACCCCTCCCCGAACCATATTCACCAAAATCACTGACCCCTCCCTGACCCATATTCACCAAAATCACTGACCCCTCCCTGTACCATATTCACCAAAATCGCTGACTCCTCCCCGAACTAAATTCACCAAAATCACTGACCCCTCACTGCACCATATTCACCAAAATCACTGACCCCTCCCTGAACCATATTCACCAAAATCACTGAGCACTCCCCGAACCATATTCACCAAAATCACTGACCCCTCTCTGACCCATATTTGCCAAAATCACTGACCTCTCCCTGACCCATATTCACCAAAATCACTGACCCCTCCCTGACCCATATTCACCAAAATCACTGAGCCCTCCACGAACAATTTTCACTGAAATCACTGACCCCTCCCTGAACCATATTCACCAAAATCACTGATCCCTCCCTGAACCATATTCACCAAAATCACTGATCCCTCCCTGAACCATATTCACCAAAATCACTGAACCCTCCCCGAACCATATTCACCGAAATCACTGACCCCTCCTCGATCCATATTCACCAAAATCACTGACCCCTCCGTGACCCATATTCACCAAAATCACTGACCCCTCCCTGTACCATATTCACCGAAATCACTGACCCCTCCCTGACCCATATTCACCAAAATCACGGACCCCTCCCTGCACCATATTCACCAAAATCACTGACCCCTCCCTGACCCATATTCACCAAAATCATTGACCCCTCCCTGAACCATATTCACCAAATTCACTGACCCCTCCCTGCACCATATTCAGCAAAATCACTGACCCTTCCCTGACCCATATTCACCAAAATCACTGACCCCTCCCTGACCCATGTTCACCAAAATCACTGACCCCTCCCTGACCCATATTCACCAAAATCACTGACCCCACCCGGAACCATATTCACCAAAATCACTGACCCCTCCCTGACCCATATTCACCAAAATCACTGACCCCTCTCCGAACCATATTCACCAAAATCACTGACCCCTTCCTGAACCATATTCACCAAAATCACTGACCCCTCCCCGAACCATATTCACCGAAATCACTGACCCCTCCCCAAACCATATTCACCAAAATCACTGACCCCTCCCCGAACCATATTCACCAAAATCACTGACCCCTCCTTGTACCATATTCACCGAAATCACTGACCTCTCCCCGACCCATATTCACCAAAACCTCTGACCCCTCTCCGAACTATATTCCCAATATCACTGACCCCTCCCCGACCCACATTCACAAAAATCTCTGACCCGTCCCTGTGCCATATTCACCAAAATCACTGACCCCTCCCCGACCCATATTCACCAAAATCACTGACCCCTCCCCGAACCATATTCCCAAAATCACTCACCCCTCCCTGAACCATATTCACCAAAATCACTGACCCCTCCCCTGTACTATATTCACCAAAATCACTGTGCCCTCCCTGAACCATATTCACCAAAATCACTGACCCCTCCCCGAACCATATTCACCAAAATCACTGACCCCTCCCTGACCCATATTCACCAAAATCACTGACCCCTCCCTGTACCATATTCACCAAAATCGCTGACTCCTCCCCGAACTAAATTCACCAAAATCACTGACCCCTCACTGCACCATATTCACCAAAATCACTGACCCCTCCCTGAACCATATTCACCAAAATCACTGAGCACTCCCCGAACCATATTCACCAAAATCACTGACCCCTCTCTGACCCATATTTGCCAAAATCACTGACCTCTCCCTGACCCATATTCACCAAAATCACTGACCCCTCCCTGACCCATATTCACCAAAATCACTGAGCCCTCCACGAACAATTTTCACTGAAATCACTGACCCCTCCCTGAACCATATTCACCAAAATCACTGATCCCTCCCTGAACCATATTCACCAAAATCACTGAACCCTCCCCGAACCATATTCACCGAAATCACTGACCCCTCCTCGATCCATATTCACCAAAATCACTGACCCCTCCGTGACCCATATTCACCAAAATCACTGACCCCTCCCTGTACCATATTCACCGAAATCACTGACCCCTCCCTGACCCATATTCACCAAAATCACGGACCCCTCCCTGAACCATATTCACCAAAATCACTGACCCCTCCCTGATCCATATTCACCAAAATCACTGACCCCTCCCTGACCCATATTCACCAAAATCATTGACCCCTCCCTGACCCATATTCACCAAAATCACTGACCCCTCCCTGCACCATATTCACCAAAATCACTGACCCCTCCCTGACCCATATTCACCAAAATCATTGACCCCTCCCTGAACCATATTCACCAAATTCACTGACCCCTCCCTGCACCATATTCAGCAAAATCACTGACCCTTCCCTGACCCATATTCACCAAAATCACTGACCCCTCCCTGACCCATGTTCACCAAAATCACTGACCCCTCCCTGACCCATATTCACCAAAATCACTGACCCCTCCGTGACCCATATTCACCAAAATCACTGACCCCTCCCTGACCCATATTCACCAAAATCACTGACCCCTCTCCGAACCATATTCACCAAAATCACTGACCCCTTCCTGAACCATATTCACCAAAATCACTGACCCCTCCCCGAACCATATTCACCGAAATCACTGACCCCTCCCCAAACCATATTCGCCAAAATCACTGACCCCTCCCCGAACCATATTCACCAAAATCACTGACCCCTCCTTGTACCATATTCACCGAAATCACTGACCCCTCCCCGACCCATATTCACCAAAACCTCTGACCCCTCTCCGAACTATATTCCCAATATCACTGACCCCTCCCCGACCCACATTCACAAAAATCTCTGACCCGTCCCTGTGCCATATTCACCAAAATCACTGACCCCTCCCCGAACGATATTCACCGAAATCACTGACCCCTCCCTGAACCATATTCACTAGAATCACTGACCCCTCCCTGTACCATATTCACCGAAATCACTGACCCCTCCCTGTACCATATTCACCAAAATCACTGACCCCTCCCCGAACCATATTCAGCAAAATCACTGACCCCTCCCTTAACCATATTCACCAGAATAACTGACCCCTCCCTGTACCATATTCACCAAAATCACTGACCCCTCCCTGAACCATATTCACCAAAATCACTGACCCCTCCCCTGTACTATATTCACCAAAATCACCGACCCCTCCCCGAACCATATTCACCAAAATCACTGACCCCTCCCCGACCCATATTCACCAAAATCACTGACCTCTCCCTGTGCCATATTCACCAAAATCACTTACCCCTCCCAGACCCATATTCACCAAAATCACTGAACCCTCCCCGAACGATATTCACCGAAATCACTGACCCCTCCCTGAACCATATTCACCGAAATCACTGACCCCTCCCCGAACCATATTCACCAAAATCACTGACCACTCCCCGACCCATATTCACCAAAATCACTGACCCCTCCCTGAACCATATTCACCAAAATCACTGACCCCTCCCCTGTACTATATTCACCAAAATCACTGTGCCCTCCCTGAACCATATTCACCAAAATCACTGACCCCTCCCCGAACCATATTCACCAAAATCACTGACCCCTCCATGACCCATATTCACCAAAATCACTGACCCCTCACTGCACCATATTCACCAAAATCACTGACCCCTCCCTGAACCATATTCATCAAAATCACTGACCCCTCCCCGAACCAAATTCACCAAAATCACTGACCCCTCCCGAAGCATATTCACGGAAATCACTGACCCCTCCCTGACCCATATTCACCAAAATCACTGACCCCTCCCTGACCCATATTCACCAAAATCACTGACCCGTCCCCGAACCATATTCACCAAAATCACTGACCCCTCCCTGCCCCATATTCACCAAAATCACTGACCCCTCCCCGAACCATATTCATCAAAATCACTGACCCCTCCCTGACCCATATTCACCAAAACCACTGACCCCTCCCTGAACCATATTCGCGAAAATCACTGACCCCTCCCCGAACCATGTTCACCAAAATCAGTAACCCCTCCCTGACCCATATTCACCAAAATCACTGACCCCTCCCTGTGCCATATTCACCAAAATCACTGACCCCTCCCAGACCCATATTCACCAAAATCACTGACCCCTCCCTGAACCATATTCACCAAAATCACTGACCCCTCCCTGTGCCATATTCACCAAAATCACTGACCCCTCCCCGACCCATATTTACCAAAATTCACTGACCCCTCCCCGACCCATATTCACCAAAATCACTGACCCCTCCCTGAACCATATTCACCAAAATCATTGACCCCTCCCTGAACCATATTCACCGAAATCACTGACCACTCCGTGACCCATACTCTCCAAAATTCACTGACCCCTCCCCGACCCATATTCACCAAAATCACTGACCCCTCCCTGAACTATATTCACCAAAATCACTGACCCCTCCCTGAACCATATTCACCAAAATCATTGACCCCTCCCTGCACCATATTCACCAAAATCACTGACCCCTCCGTGACCCATATTCACCAAAATCATTGATCCCTCCCCGATCCATATTCACCAAAACCACTGACCCCTCCCTGAACCATATTAACCGAAATCACTGACCCCTCCCCGAACCATATTCACCAAAATCACTGACCCCTCCCTGAACCATGTTCACCAAAATCACTGACCCCTCCCTGACCCATATTCACCAAAATCACTGACCCCACCGTGACCCATATTCACCAAAATCACTGACCCCTCCCTGACCCATATTCACCAAAATCACTGACCCCACCGTGACCCATATTCACCAAAATCACTGACCCCTCCCGAACCCATATTCACCAAAATCACTGACCCCTCCCCGAACCATATTCACCGAAATCACTGACCCCTCCCCAAACCATATTCGCCAAAATCACTGACCCCTCCCCGAACGATATTCACCAAAATCACTGACCCCTCCCCAAACCATATTCACCGAAATCACTGACCCCTCCCCGAACCATATTCACCGAAATCACTGACCCCTCCCCAAACCATATTCACCGAAATCACTGACCCCTCCCCGAACCATATTCACCAAAACCTCTGACCCCTCTCCGAACTATATTCCCAATATCACTGACCCCTCCCCGACCCACATTCACAAAAATCACTGACCCCTCCCAGACCCATCGTCACCAAAACCACTGACCCCTCCCCGAACGATAGTCACCAAAATCACTGACCCCTCCCTGACCCATATTCACCAAAATCACTGACCCCTCCCCGAACCATATTCACCAAAATCACTGACCCCTCCCTGACCCATATTCACCAAAATCACTGACCCCTCCCTGTGCCATATTCACCAAAATCACTTACCCCTCCCAGACCCATTTCACCAAAATCACTGAACCCTCCCCGAACGATATTCACCGAAATCACTGACCCCTCCCTGAACCATATTCACCGAAATCACTGACCCCTCCCCGAACCATATTCAGCAAAATCACTGAACCCTCCCCGACCCATATTCACCAAAATCACTGACCCCTCCCCGAACCATATTCAGCAAAATCACTGAACCCTCCCCGACCCATATTCACCAAAATCACTGACCCCTCCCCGAACCATATTCCCAAAATCACTCACCCCTCCCTGAACCATATTCACCAAAATCACTGACCCCTCCCCTGTACTATATTCACCAAAATCACTGTGCCCTCCCTGAACCATATTCACCAAAATCACTGACCCCTCCCCGAACCATATTCACCAAAATCACTGACCCCTCCCTGACCCATATTCACCAAAATCACTGACCCCTCCCTGAACCATATTCACCAAAATCACTGACCCCTCCCCTGTACTATATTCACCAAAATCACTGTGCCCTCCCTGAACCATATTCACCAAAATCACTGACCCCTCCCCGGACCATATTCACCAAAATCACTGACCCCTCCCTGACCCATATTCACCAAAATCACTGACCCCTCCCTGTACCATATTCACCAAAATCGCTGACTCCTCCCCGAACCAAATTCACCAAAATCACTGACCCCTCACTGCACCATATTCACCAAAATCACTGACCCCTCCCCGAACCATATTCACCAAAATCACTGACCCCTCCCCGAAGCATATTCACCAAAATCACTGACCCATCCCCGAACCATATTCACCAAAATCACTGACCCCTCCCTGAACCATATTCACCAAAATCACTGACCCCTCACTGAACCATATTCATCAAAATCAGTGACTCCTCCCCGAACCATATTCACCAAAATTACTGACCCCTCCCCGAACCAAATTCACCAAAATCACTGACCCCTCCCCGAAGCATATTCACGGAAATCACTGACCCCTCCCTGACCCATATTCACCAAAATCACTGACCCCTCCCCGAACCATATTCACCAAAATCACTGACCCCTCCCCGAAGCATATTCACCAAAATCACTGACCCGTCCCCGAACCATATTCACCAAAATCACTGACCCCTCCCCGAACCATATTCACCAAAATCACTGACCCCTCCCTGAACCATATTCATCAAAATCACTGACCCCTCCCTGACCCATATTCACCAAAACCACTGACCCCTCCCTGAACCATATTCGCGAAAATCACTGACCCCTCCCTGTGCCATATTCACCAAAATCACTGACCCCTCCCCGAACCATGTTCACCAAAATCACTGACCCCTCCCTGACCCATATTCACCAAAATCACTGACCCCTCCCCGAAACATATCCACCAAAATCACTGACCCCTCCCTGTGCCATATTCACCAAAATCACTGACCCCTCCCTGACCCATATTCGCGAAAATCACTGACCCCTCCCTGTGCCATATTCACCAAAATCACTGACCCCTTCCAGACCCATATTCACCAAAATCACTGACCCCTCCCTGACCCATATTCACCAAAATCACTGACCCCTCCCCGAACCATGTTCACCAAAATCACTGACTCCTCCCTGTACCATATTCACCAAAATCACTGACCCCTTCCAGACCCATATTCACCAAAATCACTGACCCCTCCCTGAACCATATTCACCAAAATCACTGACCCCTCCCTGTGCCATATTCACCAAAATCACTGACCCCTCCCAGACCCATATTCACCAAAATTCACTGACCCCTCCCCGACCCATATTCACCAAAATCACTGACCCCTCCCTGAACCATATTCACCAAAATCACTGACCCCTCCCTGACCCATATTCACCAAAATCATTGACCCCTCCCTGAACCATATTCACCGAAATCACTGACCACTCCGTGACCCATACTCTCCAAAATTCACTGACCCCTCCCCGACCCATATTCACCAAAATCACTGACCCCTCCCTGAACCATATTCACCAAAATCACTGACCCCTCCCTGAACCATATTCACCAAAATCATTGACCCCTCCCTGCACCATATTCACCAAAATCAATGACCCCTCCGTGACCCATATTCACCAAAATCATTGATCCCTCCCCGATCCATATTCACCAAAACCACTGACCCCTCCCTGAACCATATTAACCGAAATCACTGACCCCTCCCCGAACCATATTCACCGAAATCACTGACCCCTCCCTGAACCATATTCACCAAAATCACTGACCCCTCCCTGACCCATATTCACCAAAATCACTGACCCCTCCCTGACCCATATTCACCAAAATCACTGACCCCACCGTGACCCATATTCACCAAAATCACTGACCCCTCCCTAACCCATATTCACCAAAATCACTGACCCCTCCCCGAACCATATTCACCAAAATCACTGACCCCTCCCCAAACCATATTCGCCAAAATCACTGACCCCTCCCCGAACGATATTCACCAAAATCACTGACCCCGCCTTGTACCATATTCACCGAAATCACTGACCCCTCCCCGAACCATATTCACCAAAACCTCTGACCCCTCTCCGAACTATATTCCCAATATCACTGACCCCTCCCCGACCCACATTCATAAAAATCTCTGACCCGTCCCTGTGCCATATTCACCAAAATCACTGACCCCTCCCAGACCCATAGTCACCAAAATCACTGACCTCTCCCCTGTACTATATTCACCAAAATCACTGACCCCTCACCGAACCATATTCACCAAAATCACTGACCCCTCCCTGACCCATATTCACCAAAATCACTGACCCCTCCCTGTGCCATATTCACCAAAATCACTTACCCCTCCCAGACCCATATTCACCAAAATCACTGAACCCTCCCCGAACGATATTCACCGAAATCACTGACCCCTCCCTGAACCATATTCACCGAAATCACTGACCCCTCCCCGAACCATATTGAGCAAAATCACTGAACCCTCCCCGACCCATATTCACCAAAATCACTGACCCCTCCCTGACCCATATTCACCAAAATCACTGACCCCTCCCTGAACCATATTCACCAAAATCACTGACCCCTCCCCTGTACTATATTCACCAAAATCACTGTCCCCTCCCTGAACCATATTCACCAAAATCACTGACCCCTCCCCGAACCATATTCACCAAAATCACTGACCCCTCCCTGACCCATATTCACCAAAATCACTGACCCCTCCCTGTACCATATTCACCAAAATCGCTGACTCCTCCCCGAACCAAATTCACCAAAATCACTGACCCCTCCCTGAACCATATTCACCAAAATGACTGACCCCTCCCTGAACCATATTCACCAAAATCACTGCCCCCTCCCCGAACCATATTCACCAAAATCACTGCCCCCTCCCTGTGCCATATTCACCAAAATCACTGACCCCTCCCCAAACCATATTCACCAATATCAGTGACCCCTCCCCAAACCATATTCACCGAAATCACTGACCCCTCCCCGAACCATATTCACCAAAATCACTGACCCCTCCCCGAACCATATTCACCAAAATCACTGCCCCCTCCCAGTGCCATATTCACCAAAATCACTGACCCCTCCCTCAACCATATTCATCAAAATCACTGACTCCTCCCCGAACCATATTCACCAAAATCACTGACCCCTCCCTGACCCATATTCACCAAAATCACTGACACCACCCCGAACCATATTCAGCGAAATCACTGACCCCTCCCCGACCCATATTCACAGAAATCACTGACACCACCCCGAACCATATTCAGCGAAATCACTGACCCCTCCCCGACCCATGTTCACCGAAATCACTGACCCCTCCCTGACTCATATTCACCGAAATCACTGACCCCTTCCAGACCCATATTCACCAAAATCACTGACCCCTCCCTGAACCATATTCACCAAAATCACTGACCCCTCCCTGAACCATATTCACCAAAATCACTGACCCCTCCCCGAACCGTATTCACCAAAATCACTGACCCCTCCCCGAACCATGTTCACCAAAATCAGTAACCCCTCCCTGACCCATATTCACCAAAATCACTGACCCCTCGCTGTGCCATATTCACCAAAATCACTGACCCCTCGCTGTGCCATATTCACCAAAATCACTGACCCCTCCCTGAACCATATTCACCAAAATCACTGACCCCTCCCTGTGCCATATTCACCAAAATCACTGACCCCTCCGTGACCCATACTCTCCAAAATTCACTGACCCCTCCCCGACCCATATTCACCAAAATCACTGACCCCTCCCTGAACCATATTCACCAAAATCACTGACCCCTCCCTGAACCATATTCACCAAAATCATTGACCCCTCCCTGCACCATATTCACCAAAATCAATGACCCCTCCGTGACCCATATTCACCAAAATCATTGATCCCTCCCCGATCCATATTCACCAAAACCACTGACCCCTCCCTGAACCATATTAACCGAAATCACTGACCCCTCCCCGAACCATATTCACCGAAATCACTGACCCCTCCCTGAACCATATTCACCAAAATCACTGACCCCTCCCTGACCCATATTCACCAAAATCACTGACCCCTCCCCGAACCATGTTCACCAAAATCACTGACTCCTCCCTGTACCATATTCACCAAAATCACTGACCCCTTCCAGACCCATATTCACCAAAATCACTGACCCCTCCCTGAACCATATTCACCAAAATCACTGACCCCTCCCTGTGCCATATTCACCAAAATCACTGACCCCTCCCAGACCCATATTCACCAAAATTCACTGACCCCTCCCCGACCCATATTCACCAAAATCACTGACCCCTCCCTGAACCATATTCACCAAAATCACTGACCCCTCCCTGACCCATATTCACCAAAATCATTGACCCCTCCCTGAACCATATTCACCGAAATCACTGACCACTCCGTGACCCATACTCTCCAAAATTCACTGACCCCTCCCCGACCCATATTCACCAAAATCACTGACCCCTCCCTGAACCATATTCACCAAAATCACTGACCCCTCCCTGAACCATATTCACCAAAATCATTGACCCCTCCCTGCACCATATTCACCAAAATCAATGACCCCTCCGTGACCCATATTCACCAAAATCATTGATCCCTCCCCGATCCATATTCACCAAAACCACTGACCCCTCCCTGAACCATATTAACCGAAATCACTGACCCCTCCCCGAACCATATTCACCGAAATCACTGACCCCTCCCTGAACCATATTCACCAAAATCACTGACCCCTCCCTGACCCATATTCACCAAAATCACTGACCCCTCCCTGACCCATATTCACCAAAATCACTGACCCCACCGTGACCCATATTCACCAAAATCACTGACCCCTCCCTAACCCATATTCACCAAAATCACTGACCCCTCCCCGAACCATATTCACCAAAAACACTGACCGCTCCCCAAACCATATTCGCCAAAATCACTGACCCCTCCCCGAACGATATTCACCAAAATCACTGACCCCGCCTTGTACCATATTCACCGAAATCACTGACCCCTCCCCGAACCATATTCACCAAAACCTCTGACCCCTCTCCGAACTATATTCCCAATATCACTGACCCCTCCCCGACCCACATTCATAAAAATCTCTGACCCGTCCCTGTGCCATATTCACCAAAATCACTGACCCCTCCCAGACCCATAGTCACCAAAATCACTGACCTCTCCCCTGTACTATATTCACCAAAATCACTAACCCCTCACCGAACCATATTCACCAAAATCACTGACCCCTCCCTGACCCATATTCACCAAAATCACTGACCCCTCCCTGTGCCATATTCACCAAAATCACTTACCCCTCCCAGACCCATATTCACCAAAATCACTGAACCCTCCCCGAACGATATTCACCGAAATCACTGACCCCTCCCTGAACCATATTCACCGAAATCACTGACCCCTCCCCGAACCATATTGAGCAAAATCACTGAACCCTCCCCGACCCATATTCACCAAAATCACTGACCCCTCCCTGACCCATATTCACCAAAATCACTGACCCCTCCCTGAACCATATTCACCAAAATCACTGACCCCTCCCCTGTACTATATTCACCAAAATCACTGTCCCCTCCCTGAACCATATTCACCAAAATCACTGACCCCTCCCCGAACCATATTCACCAAAATCACTGACCCCTCCCTGACCCATATTCACCAAAATCACTGACCCCTCCCTGTACCATATTCACCAAAATCGCTGACTCCTCCCCGAACCAAATTCACCAAAATCACTGACCCCTCCCTGAACCATATTCACCAAAATGACTGACCCCTCCCCGAACCATATTCACCAAAATCACTGACCCCTCCCCGAACCATATTCACCAAAATCACTGCCCCCTCCCTGTGCCATATTCACCAAAATCACTGACCCCTCCCCAAACCATATTCACCAATATCAGTGACCCCTCCCCAAACCATATTCACCGAAATCACTGACCCCTCCCCGAACCATATTCACCAAAATCACTGACCCCTCCCCGAACCATATTCACCAAAATCACTGCCCCCTCCCTGTGCCATATTCACCAAAATCACTGACCCCTCCCTCAACCATATTCATCAAAATCACTGACTCCTCCCCGAACCATATTCACCAAAATTACTGACCCCTCCCCGAACCAAATTCATCAAAATCACTGACCCCTCCCCGAAGCATATTCACGGAAATCACTGACCCCTCCCTGACCCATATTCACCAAAATCACTGACCCCTCCCCGAACCATATTCACCGAATTCACTGACACCTCCCTGACCCATATTCACCAAAACCACTGACCCCTCCCTGAACCATATTCGCGAAAATCACTGACCCCTCCCCGAACCATGTTCACCAAAATCACTGACTCCTCCCTGTACCATATTCACCAAAATCACTGACCCCTTCCAGACCCATATTCACCAAAATCACTGACCCCTCCCTGAACCATATTCACCAAAATCACTGACCCCTCCCTGAACCATATTCACCAAAATCACTGACCCCTCCCCGAACCGTATTCACCAAAATCACTGACCCCTCCCCGAACCATGTTCACCAAAATCAGTAACCCCTCCCTGACCCATATTCACCAAAATCACTGACCCCTCGCTGTGCCATATTCACCAAAATCACTGACCCCTCGCTGTGCCATATTCACCAAAATCACTGACCCCTCCCTGAACCATATTCACCAAAATCACTGACCCCTCCCTGTGCCATATTCACCAAAATCACTGACCCCTCCGTGACCCATACTCTCCCAAATTCACTGACCCCTCCCCGACCCATATTCACCAAAATCACTGACCCCTCCCTGAACCATATTCACCAAAATCACTGACCCCTCCCTGAACCATATTCACCAAAATCATTGACCCCTCCCTGCACCATATTCACCAAAATCACTGACCCCTCCGTGACCCATATTCACCAAAATCATTGAACCCTCCCTGATCCATATTCACCAAAACCACTGACCCCTCCCTGAACCATATTCACCAAAATCACTGACCCCTCCCCGAACCATATTCACCAAAATCACTGACCCCTCCCCGAAACATATTCACGGAAATCACTGACCCCTCCCCGAACCATATTCACCGAAATCACTGACCCCTCCCTGAACCATATTCACCAAAATCACTGACCCCTCCCTGACCCATATTCACCAAAATCACTGACCCCTACCCGAACCATATTCACCAAAATCACTGCCCCCTCCCTGTGCATTATTCACCAAAATCACTGACCCCTCCCCAAACCATATTCACCAATATCAGTGACCCCTCCCCAAACCATATTCACCGAAATCACTGACCCCTCCCCGAACCATATTCACCAAAATCACTGACCCCTCCCTGTACTATATTCACCAAAATCACTTTCCCCTCCCTGAATCATATTCACCAAACTCACTGACCCCTCCCCGAACCATATTCACCAAAATCACTGACCCCTCCCTGACCCATATTCACCAAAATCACTGACCCCTCCCTGTGCCATATTCACCAAAATCACTGACCCCTCCCAGACCCATATTCACCAAAATCACTGACCCCTCCCCGAACGATATTCACCGAAATCACTGACCCCTCCCTGAACCATATTCACCAAAATCACTGACCCCTACCTGTACCATATTCACCAAAATCACTGATCCCTCCCCGATCCATATTCACCAAAACCACTGACCCCTCCCTGAACCATATTCACCAAAATCACTGACCCCTCCCTGTACCATATTCACCAAAATCACTGATCCCTCCCCGATCCATATTCACCAAAACCACTGACCCCTCCCTGAACCATATTCACCAAAATCACTGACCCGTCCCTGACCCATATTCACCAAAATCACTGACCCCTCCCTGAACCATATACACCAAAATCACTGACCCCTCCCTGTACCATATTCACCAAAATCGCTGACTCCTCCCCGAACCATATTCACCAAAATCACAGACCCCTCACTGCACCATATTCACCAAAATCACTGACCCCTCCCTGACCCATATTCACCAAAATCACTGACCCCTCCCTGACCCATATTCACCAAAATCACTGACACCACCCCGAACCATATTCAGCGAAAACACTGACCCCTCCCCGACCCATATTCACAGAAATCACTGACCCCTCCCTGACTCATATTCACCGAAATCACTGACCCCTCCCTGACTCATATTCACCGAAATCACTGACCCCTCCCCAAACCATATTCACCAAAATCACTGACCCCTCCCAGAAGCATATTCACCAAAATCACTGACCCCTCCCCGAACCATATTCACCAAAATCACTGACCCCTCCCCGAACCATACTCACCAAAATCACTGACCCCTCCCTGTACCATATTCACTGAAATGACTGACCCCTCCCCGATCCATATATTCAGAAATCCCTGACCCCTCCCCGAACCATATTCTCCGAAATCACTGACCACTCCCCAAACCATATTCACCAAAATTACTGACCCCTCCCTCAACCATATTCACCAAAATCACTGACCCCTCCCTGACGATATTCACCGAAATCACTGACCCCTCCCTGAACCATATTCACCAGAATCACTGACCCCTCCCTGTACCATATTCACCAAAATCACTGTCCCCTCCCTGTACCATATTCAGCAAAATCACTGACCCCTCCCTGAACCATATTCACCAAAATCACTGACCCCTCCCCGAACCATATTCACCAAAATCACTGTCCCCTCCCTGTACCATATTCACCAAAATCACTGACCCCTCCCTGAACCATATTCAGCAAAATCACTGACCCCTCCCCGAACCATATTCAGCAAAATCATTGACCCCTCCCTGAACCATATTCACCAAAATCACTGACCCCTCCCTGAACCATATTCACCAAAATCACTGAACACTCCCCTGTACTATATTCACCAAAATCACTGTCCCCTCCCTGAACCATATTCACCAAAATCACTGACCCCTCCCCGGACCATATTCACCGAAATCACTGTCCCCTCCCTGACCCATATTCACCAAAATCACTGACCCCTCCCTGTGCCATATTCACCAAAATCACTTACCCCTCCCAGACCCATATTCACTAAAATCACTGACTCCTCCCCGAACGATATTCACCGAATTCACTGACCCCTCCCCGAACCATATTCAGCAAAATCACTGACCCCTCCCCGACCCATATTCACCAAAATCACTGACCCCTCTCCGAACCATATTCCCAAAATCACTGACCCCTCCCCGACCCATATTCACAAAAATCACTGAACCCTCCCTGTGCCATATTCACCAAAATCACTTACCCCTCCCCGAACCATATTCACCGAAATCACTGACCCCTCCCTGTACCATATTCAGCAAAATCACTGACCCCTCCCTGAACCATATTCACCGAAATCACTGACCCCTCCCTGTACCATATTCAGCAAAATCACTGACCCCTCCCCGACCCATATTCACCAAAATCACTGACCCCTCCCTTTACCATATTCACCAAAATCGCTGACTCCTCCCCGAACCAAATTCACCAAAACCACTGACCCCTCACTGCACCATATTCACCAAAATCACTGACCCCTCCCTGACCCATATTCACCAAAATCACTGACCCCTCCCGGAACCATATTCATCAAAATCACTGACTCCTCCCCGAACCATATTCACCAAAATCACTGACCCCTCACCGAACCATATTCACCAAAATCACTGACCACTCCCCGAAGCGTATTCACCGAAATCACTAACCCCTCCCTGACCCATATTCACCAAAATCACTGACCCCTCCCCGAACCATATTCACCGAATTCACTGACCCCTCCCTGACCCATATTCACCAAAACCACTGACCCCTCCCCGAACCATATTCACCGAATTCACTGACCCCTCCCTGAACCATATTCACCGAATTCACTGACCCCTCCCTGAACCATATTCACCAAAATCACTGACCCCTCCCCGAACCATATTCACCGAATTCACTGACCCCTCCCTGAACCATATTCACCAAAATCACTGACCCCTCCCCGACGCATATTCGCGAAAATCACTGACCCCTCCCCGAACCGTATTCACCGAAATCACTGACCCCTCCCCGAACCATGTTCACCAAAATCAGTAACACCTCCCTGACCCATATTCACCAAAATCACTGACCCCTCCCCGAACCATATTCACCAAAATCACTGACCCCTCCCTGTACTATATTCACCAAAATCACTGTCCCCTCCCTGAACCATATTCACCAAAATCACTGACCCCTCCCCGAACCATATTCACCAAAATCACTGACCCCTCCCCGACCCATATTCACCAAAATCACTGACCCCTCCCCGAACCATATTCCCAAAATCACTCACCCCTCCCCGAACCATATTCACCAAAAGCACTGACCCCTCCCCGACCCATATTCACAGAAATCACTGACCCCTCCCCGAACCATATTCACCGAAATCACTGACCCCTCCCTGACCCATATTCACCAAAATCACTGACCCCTCCCTGAACCATATACACCAAAATCACTGACCCCTCCCTGTACCATATTCACCAAAATCGCTGACTCCTCCCCGAACCAAATTCACCAAAACCACTGACCCCTCACTGCACCATATTCACCAAAATCACTGACCCCTCCCTGACCCATATTCACCAAAATCACTGACCCCTCCCTGTACTATATTCACCAAAATCACTGTCCCCTCCCTGAATCATATTCACCAAACTCACTGACCCCTCCCCGAACCATATTCACCAAAAGCACTGACCCCTCCCCGACCCATATTCACAGAAATCACTGACCCCTCCCCGAACCATATTCACCGAAATCACTGACCCCTCCCTGACCCATATTCACCAAAATCACTGACCCCTCCCCAAACCATATTCACCAAAATCACTGACCCCTACCAGAAGCATATTCACCAAAATCACTGAACCCTCCCCGAACCATATTCACCAAAATCACTGTCCACTCCCCGAACCATACTCACCAAAATCACTGACCCCTCCCTGTACCATATTCACCAAAATCACTGACCCCTCCCTGACCCATATTCACCAAAATCACTGATACCTCCCCGATCCATATTCACCAAAACCACTGACCCCTCCCTGAACCATATTAACCGAAATCACTGACCCCTCCCTGTACCATATTCACCAAAATCACTGACCCCTCCCCGACCCATATTTGCGAAAATCACTGACCCCTCCCTGAACCATATTCACCAAAATCACTGACCCCTCCCTGACCCATATTCACCAAAATCACTGACCCCTCCCCAAACCATATTCACCAAAATCAGTGACCCCTCCCCAAACCATATTCACCGAAATCACTGACCCCTCCCCGAAGGATATTCATCGAAATCACTGACCCCTCCCTGAACCATATTCACCAGAATCACTGACCCCTCCCTAAACCGTATTCACCAGAATCACTGATCCCTCCCCGATCCATATTCACCAAAACCACTGACCCCTCCCTGACCCATATTCACCAAAATCACTGACCCCTCCCCGACCCATATTCAGCAAAATCACTGACCCCTCCCTGACCCATATTCACCAAAATCACTGACCCCTCCCTGACCCATATTCACCAAAATCACTGACCCCTCCCCGAACCATATTCCCAAAATCACTCACCCCTCCCCGAACCATATTCACCAAAAGCACTGACCCCTCCCCGACCCATATTCAGCAAAATCACTGACCCCTCCCCGAACCATATTCACCGAAATCACTGACCCCTCCCTGACCCATATTCACCAAAATCACTGACCCCTCCCTGTACCATATTCACCAAAATCGCTGACTCCTCCCCGAACCAAATTCACCAAAACCACTGACCCCTCACTGCACCATATTCACCAAAATCACTGACCCCTCCCTGACCCATATTCACCAAAATCACTGACCCCTCCCTGTACTATATTCACCAAAATCACTGTCCCCTCTCTGAACCATATTCACCGAAATCACTGACCCTTCCCCGAACCATATTCAGCAAAATCACTGACCCCTCCCCGACCCATATTCACCAAAATCACTGACCCCTCCCCGAACCATATTCACCGAAATCACTGACCCCTCCCTGACCCATATTCACCAAAATCACTGACCCCTCCCCAAACCATATTCACCAAAATCACTGACCCCTCCCAGAAGCATATTCACCAAAATCACTGAACCCTCCCCAAACCATATTCACCAAAATCACTGACCCCTCCCCAAACCATATTCACCAAAATCACTGACCCCTCCCCAAACCATATTCACCAAAATTACTGACCCCTCCCTCAACCATATTCACCGAAATCACTGACCCCTCCCTGAACCATATTCACCAGAATCACTGACCCCTCCCTGTACCATATTCACCAAAATCACTGTCCCCTCCCTGAACCATATTCACCAAAATCACTGACCCCTCCCTGACCCATAATCACCAAAACCACTGACCCCTCTCCGAACCATATTCCCAAAATCACTGACCCCTCCCTGACCCATATTCACAAAAATCTCTGACCCGTCCCTGTGCCATATTCACCAAAATCACAGACCCCTCCCAGACCCATATTCACCAAAATCACTGACCCCTCCCCAAACCATATTCACCGAAATCACTGACCCCTCCCCGAACGATATTCATCGAAATCACTGACCCCTCCCTGAACCATATTCACCAGAATCACTGACCCCTCCCTAAACCGTATTCACCAGAATCACTGACCCCTCCCTGACCCATATTCACCAAAATCACTGACCCCTCCCCGACCCATATTCAGCAAAATCACTGACCCCTCCCTGACCCATATTCACCAAAATCACTGACCCCTCCCTGACCCATATTCACCAAAATCACTGACCCCTCCCCGAACCATATTCCCAAAATCACTCACCCCTCCCCGAACCATATTCACCAAAAGCACTGACCCCTCCCCGACCCATATTCACAGAAATCACTGACCCCTCCCCGAACCATATTCACCGAAATCACTGACCCCTCCCTGACCCATATTCACCAAAATCACTGACCCCTCCCTGAACCATATACACCAAAATCACTGACCCCTCCCTGTACCATATTCACCAAAATCGCTGACTCCTCCCCGAACCAAATTCACCAAAACCACTGACCCCTCACTGCACCATATTCACCAAAATCACTGACCCCTCCCTGACCCATATTCACCAAAATCACTGACCCCTCCCTGTACTATATTCACCAAAATCACTGTCCCCTCTCTGAACCATATTCACCGAAATCACTGACCCTTCCCCGAACCATATTCAGCAAAATCACTGACCCCTCCCCGACCCATATTCACCAAAATCACTGACCCCTCTCCGAACCATATTACCAAAATCACTGACCCCTCCCCGACCCATATTCACAAAAATCTCTGACCCGTCCCTGACCCATATTCACCAAAATCACTGACCCCTCCCCGAACCATATTCCCAAAATCACTCACCCCTCCCCGAACCATATTCACCAAAATCACTGACCCCTCCCTGTACCATATTCAGCAAAATCACTGACCCCTCCCCGACCCATATTCAGCAAAATCACTGACCCCTCCCAGACCCATATTCACCAAAATCACTGACCCCTCCCTGTACCATATTCAGCAAAATCACTGACCCCTCCCCGACCCATATTCAGCAAAATCACTGACCCCTCCCCGACCCATATTCACCAAAATCACTGACCCCTCCCTGTACCATATTCACCAAAATCGCTGACTCCTCCCCGAACCATATTCACCAAAACCACTGATCCCTCACTGCACCATATTCACCAAAATCACTGACCCCTCCCTGACCCATATTCACCAAAATCACTGACCCCTCCCGGAACCATATTCATCAAGATCACTGACTCCTCCCCGAACCATATTCACCAAAATCACTGACCCCTCCCCGAACCATATTCACCGAAATCACTGACCCCTCCCTGACCCATATTCACCAAAATCACTGACCCCTCCCCGAACCATATTCACCGAATTCACTGACCCCTCCCTGACCCATATTCACCGAAATCACTGACCCCACCCCGAACCATATTCACCAAAATCACTGACCCCTCCCTGTACTATATTCACCAAAATCACTGTCCCCTCCCTGAACCATATTCTTCAAAATCACTGACCCCTCCCCGAACCATATTCACCAAAATCACTGACCCCTCCCCGACCCATATTCACCAAAATCACTGACCCCTCCCTGCACCATATTCACCAAAATCACTGACCCCTCCCTGAACCATATTCACCAAAATCACTGACCCCTCCCTGCACCATATTCACCAAAATCACTGACCCCTCCCTGAGCCATATTCACAAAATTCACTGACCCCTCCCTGACCCATATTCACCAAAATCACTGACCCCTCCCTGACCCATATTCACCAAAATCACTGACCCCTCCCCAAACCATATTCACCGAAATCACTGACCCCTCCCCGAACGATATTCATCGAAATCACTGACCCCTCCCTGAACTATATTCACCAGAATCACTGACCCCTCCCTGAACCGTATTCACCAGAATCACTGACCCCTCCCTGTACCATATTCACCAAAATCACTGATCCCTCCCCGATCCATATTCACCAAAATCACTGACCCCTCCCTGACCCATATTCACCAAAATCACTGACCCCTCCCCGACCCATATTCAGCAAAATCACTGACCCCTCCCTGACCCATATTCACCAAAATCACTGACCCGTCCCTGACCCATATTCACCAAAATCACTGACCCCTCCCTGAACCATATTCACCAAAATCACTGACCCCTCCCCGAACCATATTCACCGAAATCACTGACCCCTCCCTGTACCATATTCAGCAAAATCACTGACCCCTCCCTGTGCCATATTCAGCAAAATCACTGACCCTCCCAGACCCATATTCACCAAAATCACTGACCCCTCCCTGAACCATATACACCAAAATCACTGACCCCTCCCCGAACCAAATTCACCAAAACCACTGACCCCTCACTGACCCATATTCACCAAAATCACTGACCCCTCCCGGAACCATATTCATCAAAATCACTGACTCTTCCCCGAACCATATTCACCAAAATCACTGACCCCTCCCCGAACCATATTCACCAAAATCACTGACCCCTCCCCGAAGCATATTCACCGAAATCACTGACCCCTCCCTGACCCATATTCACCAAAATCACTGACCCCTCCCTTAACCATATTCACCGAATTCACTGACCCCTCCCTGACCCATATTCACCAAAACCACTGACCCCTCCCTGAACCATATTCACCAAAATCACTGACCCCTCCCCGACCCATATTCGCGAAAATCACTGACCCCTCCCCGAACCGTATTCACCAAAATCACTGACCCCTCCCCGAACCATGTTCACCAAAATCAGTAACACCTCCGTGACCCATATTCACCGAAATCACTGACCCCTCCCCGAACCGTATTCACCAAAATCACTGACCCCTCCCTGACCCATATTCACCGAAATCACTGACCCCTCCCCGAACCATATTCACCAAAATCACTGACCCCTCCCTGTACTATATTCACCAAAATCACTGTCCCCTCCCTGAACCATATTCACCAAAATCACTGACCCCTCCCCGAACCATATTCACCAAAATCACTGACCCCTCCCTGTACCATATTCACCAAAATCACTGACCCCTCCCTGTACCATATTCACCAAAATCACTGACCCCTCCCTGCAAAATATTCACCAAAATCACTGACGCCTCCCTGAGCCATATTCACAAAATTCACTGACCCCTCCCTGCACCATATTCACCAAAATCACTGACCGCTCCCTGACCCATATTCGCCAAAATCACTGACCCCTCCCTGTACCATATTCACCAGAATCACTGACCCCTCCCTGAACCATATTCACCAAAATCACTGACCCCTCCCTGTACCATATTCACCAAAATCACTGACCCCTCCCCCAACCATATTCAGCAAAATCACTGACCCCTCCCAGACCCATATTCACCAAAATCACTGACCCCTCCCTGAACCATATTCACCAAAATCACTGACCCCTCCCTGCAAAATATTCACCAAAATCACTGACGCCTCCCTGAACCATATTCACCAAAATCACTGACCCCTCCCTGCACCATATTCACCAAAATCACTGACCGCTCCCCGAAACATATACACCAAAATCACTGACCCCTCCCTGTACCATATTCACCAGAATCACTGACCCCTCCCTGAACCATATTCACCAGAATCACTGACCCCTCCCTGAACCATATTCACCAAAATCACTGACCCCTCCCTGTACCATGTTCACCAAAATCACTGACCCCTCCCTGCACCATATTCACCAAAATCACTGACCCCTCCCTGAACCATATTCACCAAAATCACTGACCCCTCCGTGACCCATATTCACCAAAATCACTGACCCCTCCCCGAACCATATTCACCAAAATCACTGACCCCTCCCTGACCCATATTCACCAAAATCACTGATCCCTCCCCGATCCATATTCACCAAAACCACTGACCCCTCCCTGAACCATATTAACCGAAATCACTGACCCCTCCCTGTACCATATTCACCAAAATCACTGACCCCTCCCCGACCCATATTCGCGAAAATCACTGACCCCTCCCTGAATCATATTCACCAAAATCACTGACCCCTCCCTGACCCATATTCACCAAAATCACTGACCCCTCCCTGTGCCATATTCACCAAAATCACTGACCCCTCCCCAAACCATATTCACCAAAATCAGTGACCCCTCCCCAAACCATATTCACCGAAATCACTGACCCCTCCCCGAACGATATTCATCGAAATCACTGACCCCTCCCTGAACCATATTCACTAGAATCACTGACCCCTCCCTGAACCGTATTCACCAGAATCACTGACCCCTCCCTGTAGCATATTCACCGAAATCACTGATCCCTCCCCGATCCATATTCACCAAAACCACTGACCCCTCCCTGACCCATATTCATCAAAATCACTGACCCCTCCCTGACCCATATTCAGCAAAACACTGACCCCTCCCTGAACCGTATTCACCAGAATCACTGACACCTCCCTGTACCATATTCACCAAAATCACTGATCCCTCCCCGATCCATATTCACCAAAACCACTGACCCCTCCCTGACCCATATTCACCAAAATCACTGACCCCTCCCCGACCCATATTCACCAAAATCACTGACCGCTCCCTGTACCATATTCACCAAAATCACTGACCCCTCCCTGAACCATATTCACCAAAATCACTGACCCCTCCCTGCACCATATTCACCAAAATCACTGACCCCTCCCTGAACCATATTCACCAAAATCACTGACCCCTCCCCGACCCATATTCACCAAAATCACTGACCCCTCCCTGTACCATATTCACCAAAATCACTGACCCCTCCCTGCACCATATTCACCAAAATCACTGACCCCTCCGTGACCCATACTCTCCAAAATCACTGACCCCTCCCCGAACCATATTCACCAAAATCACTGACCCCTCCCTGACCCATATTCACCAAAATCACTGATCCCTCCCCGATCCATATTCACCAAAACCACTGACCCCTCCCTGTACCATATTCACCAAAATCACTGACCCCTCCCCGACCCATATTCGCGGAAATCACTGACCCCTCCCTGACCCATATTCACCAAAATCACTGACCCCACCCTGTGCCATATTCACCAAAATCACTGACCCCTCCCCAAACCATATTCACCAAAATCAGTGACCCCTCCCCAAACCATATTCACCGAAATCACTGACCCCTCCCCGAACGATATTCATCGAAATCACTGACCCCTCCCTGAACCATATTCACCAGAATCACTGACCCCTCCCTGAACCGTATTCACCAGAATCACTGACCCCTCCCTGTACCATATTCACCAAAATCACTGATCCCTCCCCGATCCATATTCGCCAAAACCACTGACCCCTCCCTGACCCATATTCACCAAAATTACTGACCCCTCCCCGACCCATATTCAGCAAAACACTGACCCCTCCCTGACCCATATTCACCAAAATCACTGACCCCTCCCTGTGCCATATTCACCAAAATCACTGACCCCTCCCCAAACCATATTCACCAAAATCACTGACCCCTCCCCAAACCATATTCACCGAAATCACTGACCCCTCCCCGAACGATATTCATCGAAATCACTGACCCCTCCCTGAACTATATTCACCAGAATCACTGACCCCTCCCTGAACCGTATTCACCAGAATCACTGACCCCTCCCTGTACCTTATTCACCAAAATCACTGATCCCTCCCCGATCCATATTCACCAAAACCACTGACCCCTCCCTGACCCATATTCACCAAAATCACTGACCCCTCCCCGACCCATATTCACCAAAATCACTGACGCCTCCCTGAACCATATTCACCAAAATCACTGACCCCTCCCTGCACCATATTCACCAAAATCAC
This sequence comes from Stegostoma tigrinum, assembly GCF_030684315.1. NCBI lineage: Eukaryota > Metazoa > Chordata > Chondrichthyes > Orectolobiformes > Stegostomatidae > Stegostoma > Stegostoma tigrinum. The sequence continues at coordinate 10,607,536 of NC_081399.1, read as the reverse complement.
TGACCGCTCCCCGAACCGTATTCACCAAAATCACTGACCCCTCCCTGACCCATATTCACCGAAATCACTGACCCCTCCCCGAACCATATTCACCAAAATCACTGACCCCTCCCTGTACTATATTCACCAAAATCACTGTCCCCTCCCTGAACCATATTCACCAAAATCACTGACCCCTCCCCGAACCATATTCACCAAAATCACTGACCCCTCCCTGTACCATATTCACCAAAATCACTGACCCCTCCCTGCAAAATATTCACCAAAATCACTGACGCCTCCCTGAGCCATATTCACAAAATTCACTGACCCCTCCCTGCACCATATTCACCAAAATCACTGACCGCTCCCTACCCATATTCGCCAAAATCACTGACCCCTCCCTGTACCATATTCACCAGAATCACTGACCCCTCCCTGAACCATATTCACCAAAATCACTGACCCCTCCCTGTACCATATTCACCAAAATCACTGACCCCTCCCCCAACCATATTCAGCAAAATCACTGACCCCTCCCAGACCCATATTCACCAAAATCACTGACCCCTCCCTGAACCATATTCACCAAAATCACTGACCCCTCCCTGCAAAATATTCACCAAAATCACTGACGCCTCCCTGAACCATATTCACCAAAATCACTGACCCCTCCCTGCACCATATTCACCAAAATCACTGACCGCTCCCCGAAACATATTCACCAAAATCACTGACCCCTCCCTGTACCATATTCACCAGAATCACTGACCCCTCCCTGAACCATATTCACCAGAATCACTGACCCCTCCCTGAACCATATTCACCAAAATCACTGACCCCTCCCTGTACCATGTTCACCAAAATCACTGACCCCTCCCTGCACCATATTCACCAAAATCACTGACCCCTCCCTGAACCATATTCACCAAAATCACTGACCCCTCCGTGACCCATATTCACCAAAATCACTGACCCCTCCCCGAACCATATTCACCAAAATCACTGACCCCTCCCTGACCCATATTCACCAAAATCACTGATCCCTCCCCGATCCATATTCACCAAAACCACTGACCCCTCCCTGAACCATATTAACCGAAATCACTGACCCCTCCCTGTACCATATTCACCAAAATCACTGACCCCTCCCCGACCCATATTCGCGAAAATCACTGACCCCTCCCTGAATCATATTCACCAAAATCACTGACCCCTCCCTGACCCATATTCACCAAAATCACTGACCCCTCCCTGTGCCATATTCACCAAAATCACTGACCCCTCCCCAAACCATATTCACCAAAATCAGTGACCCCTCCCCAAACCATATTCACCGAAATCACTGACCCCTCCCCGAACGATATTCATCGAAATCACTGACCCCTCCCTGAACCATATTCACTAGAATCACTGACCCCTCCCTGAACCGTATTCACCAGAATCACTGACCCCTCCCTGTAGCATATTCACCGAAATCACTGATCCCTCCCCGATCCATATTCACCAAAACCACTGACCCTCCCTGACCCATATTCATCAAAATCACTGACCCCTCCCTGACCCATATTCAGCAAAACACTGACCCCTCCCTGAACCGTATTCACCAGAATCACTGACACCTCCCTGTACCATATTCACCAAAATCACTGATCCCTCCCCGATCCATATTCACCAAAACCACTGACCCCTCCCTGACCCATATTCACCAAAATCACTGACCCCTCCCCGACCCATATTCACCAAAATCACTGACCGCTCCCTGTACCATATTCACCAAAATCACTGACCCCTCCCTGAACCATATTCACCAAAATCACTGACCCCTCCCTGCACCATATTCACCAAAATCACTGACCCCTCCCTGAACCATATTCACCAAAATCACTGACCCCTCCCCGACCCATATTCACCAAAATCACTGACCCCTCCCTGTACCATATTCACCAAAATCACTGACCCCTCCCTGCACCATATTCACCAAAATCACTGACCCCTCCGTGACCCATACTCTCCAAAATCACTGACCCCTCCCCGAACCATATTCACCAAAATCACTGACCCCTCCCTGACCCATATTCACCAAAATCACTGATCCCTCCCCGATCCATATTCACCAAAACCACTGACCCCTCCCTGTACCATATTCACCAAAATCACTGACCCCTCCCCGACCCATATTCGCGGAAATCACTGACCCCTCCCTGACCCATATTCACCAAAATCACTGACCCCACCCTGTGCCATATTCACCAAAATCACTGACCCCTCCCCAAACCATATTCACCAAAATCAGTGACCCCTCCCCAAACCATATTCACCGAAATCACTGACCCCTCCCCGAACGATATTCATCGAAATCACTGACCCCTCCCTGAACCATATTCACCAGAATCACTGACCCCTCCCTGAACCGTATTCACCAGAATCACTGACCCCTCCCTGTACCATATTCACCAAAATCACTGATCCCTCCCCGATCCATATTCGCCAAAACCACTGACCCCTCCCTGACCCATATTCACCAAAATTACTGACCCCTCCCCGACCCATATTCAGCAAAACACTGACCCCTCCCTGACCCATATTCACCAAAATCACTGACCCCTCCCTGTGCCATATTCACCAAAATCACTGACCCCTCCCCAAACCATATTCACCAAAATCACTGACCCCTCCCCAAACCATATTCACCGAAATCACTGACCCCTCCCCGAACGATATTCATCGAAATCACTGACCCCTCCCTGAACTATATTCACCAGAATCACTGACCCCTCCCTGAACCGTATTCACCAGAATCACTGACCCCTCCCTGTACCTTATTCACCAAAATCACTGATCCCTCCCCGATCCATATTCACCAAAACCACTGACCCCTCCCTGACCCATATTCACCAAAATCACTGACCCCTCCCCGACCCATATTCACCAAAATCACTGACGCCTCCCTGAACCATATTCACCAAAATCACTGACCCCTCCCTGCACCATATTCACCAAAATCACTGACCGCTCCCCGAAACATATTCACCAAAATCACTGACCCCTCCCTGTACCATATTCACCAGAATCACTGACCCCTCCCTGAACCATATTCACCAAAATCACTGACCCCTCCCTGTACCATGTTCACCAAAATCACTGACCCCTCCCTGCACCATATTCACCAAAATCACTGACCCCTCCCTGCACCATATTCACCAAAATCACTGACCCCTCCGTGACCCATATTCACCAAAATCACTGACCCCTCCCCGAACCATATTCACCAAAATCACTGACCCCTCCCTGACCCATATTCACCAAAATCACTGATCCCTCCCCGATCCATATTCACCAAAACCACTGACCCCTCCCTGAACCATATTAACCGAAATCACTGACCCCTCCCTGTACCATATTCACCAAAATCACTGACCCCTCCCCGACCCATATTCGCGAAAATCACTGACCCCTCCCTGAATCATATTCACCAAAATCACTGACCCCTCCCTGACCCATATTCACCAAAATCACTGACCCCTCCCTGTGCCATATTCACCAAAATCACTGACCCCTCCCCAAACCATATTCACCAAAATCAGTGACCCCTCCCCAAACCATATTCACCGAAATCACTGACCCCTCCCCGAACGATATTCATCGAAATCACTGACCCCTCCCTGAACCATATTCACTAGAATCACTGACCCCTCCCTGAACCGTATTCACCAGAATCACTGACCCCTCCCTGTAGCATATTCACCGAAATCACTGATCCCTCCCCGATCCATATTCACCAAAACCACTGACCCCTCCCTGACCCATATTCATCAAAATCACTGACCCCTCCCTGACCCATATTCAGCAAAACACTGACCCCTCCCTGAACCGTATTCACCAGAATCACTGACACCTCCCTGTACCATATTCACCAGAATCACTGATCCCTCCCCGATCCATATTCACCAAAACCACTGACCCCTCCCTGACCCATATTCACCAAAATCAGTGACCCCTCCCCGACCCATATTCACCAAAATCACTGACCCCTCCCTGTACCATATTCACCAAAATCACTGACCCCTCCCTGAACCATATTCACCAAAATCACTGACCCCTCCCTGCACCATATTCACCAAAATCACTGACCCCTCCCTGAACCATATTCACCAAAATCACTGACCCCTCCCCGACCCATATTCACCAAAATCACTGACCCCTCCCTGTACCATATTCACCAAAATCACTGACCCCTCCCTGCACCATATTCACCAAAATCACTGACCCCTCCGTGACCCATACTCTCCAAAATCACTGACCCCTCCCCGAACCATATTCACCAAAATCACTGACCCCTCCCTGACCCATATTCACCAAAATCACTGATCCCTCCCCGATCCATATTCACCAAAACCACTGACCCCTCCCTGTACCATATTCACCAAAATCACTGACCCCTCCCCGACCCATATTCGCGGAAATCACTGACCCCTCCCTGACCCATATTCACCAAAATCACTGACCCCTCCCTGTGCCATATTCACCAAAATCACTGACCCCTCCCCAAACCATATTCACCAAAATCAGTGACCCCTCCCCAAACCATATTCACCGAAATCACTGACCCCTCCCCGAACGATATTCATCGAAATCACTGACCCCTCCCTGAACCATATTCACCAGAATCACTGACCCCTCCCTGAACCGTATTCACCAGAATCACTGACCCCTCCCTGTACCATATTCACCAAAATCACTGATCCCTCCCCGATCCATATTCGCCAAAACCACTGACCCCTCCCTGACCCATATTCACCAAAATTACTGACCCCTCCCCGACCCATATTCAGCAAAACACTGACCCCTCCCTGACCCATATTCACCAAAATCACTGACCCCTCCCTGTGCCATATTCACCAAAATCACTGACCCCTCCCCAAACCATATTCACCAAAATCACTGACCCCTCCCCAAACCATATTCACCGAAATCACTGACCCCTCCCCGAACGATATTCATCGAAATCACTGACCCCTCCCTGAACTATATTCACCAGAATCACTGACCCCTCCCTGAACCGTATTCACCAGAATCACTGACCCCTCCCTGTACCTTATTCACCAAAATCACTGATCCCTCCCCGATCCATATTCACCAAAACCACTGACCCCTCCCTGACCCATATTCACCAAAATCACTGACCCCTCCCCGACCCATATTCAGCAAAATCACTGACCCCTCCCTGACCCATATTCACCAAAATCACTGACCCGTCCCTGACCCATATTCACCAAAATCACTGACCCCTCCCTGAACCATATTCCCAAAATCACTCACCCCTCCCCGAACCATATTCACCGAAATCACTGACCCCTCCCTGTACCATATTCAGCAAAATCACTGACCCCTCCCTGTGCCATATTCAGCAAAATCACTGACCCCTCCCAGACCCATATTCACCAAAATCACTGACCCCTCCCTGAACCATATACACCAAAATCACTGACCCCTCCCCGAACCAAATTCACCAAAACCACTGACCCCTCACTGACCCATATTCACCAAAATCACTGACCCCTCCCGGAACCATATTCATCAAAATCACTGACTCCTCCCCGAACCATATTCACCAAAATCACTGACCCCTCCCCGAACCATATTCACCAAAATCACTGACCCCTCCCCGAAGCATATTCACTGAAATCACTGACCCCTCCCTGACCCATATTCACCAAAATCACTGACCCCTCCCCGAACCATATTCACCGAATTCACTGACCCCTCCCTGACCCATATTCACCAAAACCACTGACCCCTCCCTGAACCATATTCACCAAAATCACTGACCCCTCCCCGACCCATATTCGCGAAAATCACTGACCCCTCCCCGAACCGTATTCACCAAAATCACTGACCCCTCCCTGTATTATATTCACCAAAATCACTGTCCTCTCCCTGAACCATATTCACCAAAATCACTGACCCCTCCCCGAACCATATTCACCAAAATCACTGACCCCTCCCTGTACCATATTCACCAAAATCACTGACCCCTCCCTGAACCATATTCACCAAAATCACTGACCCCTCCCTGCAAAATATTCACCAAAATCACTGACGCCTCCCTGAGCCATATTCACAAAATTCACTGACCCCTCCCTGAACCATATTCACCAAAATCACTGACCGCTCCCTGACCCATATTCGCCAAAATCACTGACCCCTCCCTGTACCATATTCACCAAAATCACTGACCCCTCCCTGAACCATATTAACCGAAATCACTGACCCCTCCCTGTACCATATTCACCAAAATCACTGACCCCTCCCCGACCCATATTCGCGAAAATCACTGACCCCTCCCTGAATCATATTCACCAAAATCACTGACCCCTCCCTGACCCATATTCACCAAAATCACTGACCCCTCCCTGTGCCATATTCACCAAAATCACTGACGCCTCCCCAAACCATATTCACCAAAATCAGTGACCCCTCCCCAAACCATATTCACCGAAATCACTGACCCCTCCCCGAACGATATTCATCGAAATCACTGACCCCTCCCTGAACCATATTCACTAGAATCACTGACCCCTCCGTGAACCGTATTCACCAGAATCACTGACCCCTCCCTGTACCATATTCACCAAAACCACTGACCCCTCCCTGACCCATATTCATCAAAATCACTGACCCCTCCCTGACCCATATTCAGCAAAACACTGACCCCTCCCTGAACCGTATTCACCAGAATCACTGACCCCTCCCTGTACCATATTCACCAAAATCACTGATCCCTCCCCGATCCATATTCACCAAAACCACTGACCCCTCCCTGACCCATATTCACCAAAATCACTGACCCGTCCCTGACCCATATTCACCAAAATCACTGACCCCTCCCTGTACCATATTCACCAAAATCACTGACCCCTCCCTGTACCATATTCACCAAAATCACTGACCCCTCCCCGACCCATATTCAGCAAAATCACTGACCCCTCCCTGACCCATATTCACCAAAATCACTGACCCCTCCCTGAACCATATTCCCAAAATCACTCACCCCTCCCCGAACCATATTCACCGAAATCACTGACCCCTCCCTGTACCATATTCAGCAAAATCACTGACCCCTCCCTGTGCCATATTCAGCAAAATCACTGACCCCTCCCAGACCCATATTCACCAAAATCACTGACCCCTCCCTGAACCAAATTCACCAAAACCACTGACCCCTCACTGACCCATATTCACCAAAATCACTGACCCGTCCCTGACCCATATTCACCAAAATCACTGACCCCTCCCTGAACCATATTCCCAAAATCACTCACCCCTCCCCGAACCATATTCACCAAAATCACTGACCCCTCCCTGTACCATATTCAGCAAAATCACTGACCCCTCCCTGTGCCATATTCAGCAAAATCACTGACCCCTCCCAGACCCATATTCACCAAAATCACTGACCCCTCCCCGAACCAAATTCACCAAAACCACTGACCCCTCACTGACCCATATTCACCAAAATCACTGACCCCTCCCGGAACCATATTCATCAAAATCACTGACTCCTCCCCGAACCATATTCACCAAAATCACTGACCCCTCCCCGAACCATATTCACCAAAATCACTGACCCCTCCCCGAAGCATATTCACCGAAATCACTGACCCCTCCCTGACCCATATTCACCAAAATCACTGACCCCTCCCCGAACCATATTCACCGAATTCACTGACCCCTCCCTGACCCATATTCACCAAAACCACTGACCCCTCCCTGAACCATATTCACCAAAATCACTGACCCCTCCCCGACCCATGTTCGCGAAAATCACTGACCCCTCCCCGAACCGTATTCACCAAAATATCTGACCCCTCCCCGAACCATGTTCACCAAAATCAGTAACACCTCCCTGACCCATATTCACCGAAATCACTGACCCCTCCCCGAACCGTATTCACCAAAATCACTGACCCCTCCCCGAACCATGTTCACCAAAATCTGTAACCCCTCCCTGACCCATATTCACCGAAATCACTGACCCCTCCCCGAACCATATTCACCAAAATCACTGACCCCTCCCTGTACTATATTCACCAAAATCACTGTCCCCTCCCTGAACCATATTCACCAAAATCACTGACCCCTCCCCGAACCATATTCACCAAAATCACTGACCCCTCCCTGAACCATATTCACCAAAATCACTGACCCCTCCCTGCAAAATATTCACCAAAATCACTGACGCCTCCCTGAGCCATATTCACAAAATTCACTGACCCCTCCCTGAACCATATTCACCAAAATCACTGACCCCTCCCTGACCCATATTCGCCAAAATCACTGACCCCTCCCTGTACCATATTCACCAGAATCACTGACCCCTCCCTGAACCATATTCACCAAAATCACTGACCCCTCCCTGTACCATGTTCACCAAAATCACTGACCCCTCCCTGCACCATATTCACCAAAATCACTGACCCCTCCCTGCACCATATTCACCAAAATCACTGACCCCTCCCCGAACCATATTCACCAAAATCACTGACCCCTCCCTGACCCATATTCACCAAAATCACTGATCCCTCCCCGATCCATATTCACCAAAACCACTGACCCCTCCCTGAACCATATTCACCAAAATCACTGACCCCTCCCCGACCCATATTCGCGAAAATCACTGACCCCTCCCTGAATCATATTCACCAAAATCACTGACCCCTCCCTGACCCATATTCACCAAAATCACTGACCCCTCCCTGTGCCATATTCACCAAAATCACTGACCCCTCCCCAAACCATATTCACCAAAATCAGTGACCCCTCCCCAAACCATATTCACCGAAATCACTGACCCCTCCCCGAACGATATTCATCGAAATCACTGACCCCTCCCTGAACCATATTCACTAGAATCACTGACCCCTCCCTGAACCGTATTCACCAGAATCACTGACCCCTCCCTGTACCATATTCACCGAAATCACTGATCCCTCCCCGATCCATATTCACCAAAACCACTGACCCCTCCCTGACCCATATTCATCAAAATCACTGACCCCTCCCTGACCCATATTCAGCAAAACACTGACTCCTCCCTGACCCATATTCACCAAAATCACTGACCCCTCCCTGTGCCATATTCACCAAAATCACTGACCCCTCCCCAAACCATATTCACCAAAATCAGTGACCCCTCCCCAAACCATATTCACCGAAATCACTGACCCCTCCCCGAACGATATTCATCGAAATCACTGACCATACCCGGACCCATATTCACCAAAATCACTGACCCCTCCCTAAACCGTATTCACCAGAATCACTGACCCCTCCCTGTACCATATTCACCGAAATCACTGATCCCTCCCCGATCCATATTCACCAAAACCACTGACCCCTCCCTGACCCATATTCACCAAAATCACTGACCCCTCCCCGACCCATATTCAGCAAAACACTGACCCCTCCCTGACCCATATTGACCAAAATCACTGACCCGTCCCTGACCCATATTCACCAAAATCACTAACCCCTCCCCGACCCATATTCACAAAAATCTCTGACCCGTCCCTGACCCATATTCACCAAAATCACTGACCCCTCCCCGAACCATATTCCCAAAATCACTCACCCCTCCCCGAACCATATCCACCGAAATCACTGACCCCTCCCTGTACCATATTCACCAAAATCACTGACCCTTCCCCGACCCATATTCAGCAAAATCACTGACCTCTCCCAGACCCATATTCACCAAAATCACTGACCCCTCCCTGTACCATATTCACCAAAATCGCAAACTCCTCCCCGAACCATATTCACCAAAATCACTGACCCCTCACTGCACCATATTCACCAAATTCACTGACCCCTCCCTGGCCCATATTCACCAAAATCACTGAACCCTCCCCGAACCATATTCACCAAAATCACTGACCCCTCCCCGAACCATATTCAACAAAATCACTGACCCCTCCCAGACCCATATGCACCAAAATCACTGAGGCCTCCCCGAACGATATTCACCGAAATCACTGACCCCTCCCTGAACCATATTCACCAGAATCACTGACCCCTCCCTGTACCATATTCACCAAAATCACTGACCCCTCCCTGAACCGTATTCACCAAAATCACTGAAATCTCCCTGACCCATATTCACGAGAATCACTGACCCCTCCCTGTACCATATTCACCGAAATCACTGACCCCTCCCTGAACCATATTCACGAAAATCACTGACCCCTCCCTGAGCCATATTCACAAAATTCACTGACCCCTCCCTGAGCCATATTCACAAAATTCACTGACCCCTCCCTGAACCATATTCACCAAAATCACTGACGCCTCCCTGACCCATATTCACCAAAATCACTGACCCCTCCCTGTACCATATTCACCAGAATCACTGACCCCTCCCCGAACCATATTCACCAAAATCACTGACCCCTCCCTGCACCATATTCACCAAAATTACTGACCCCTCCCTGCACCATATTCACCAAAATCACTGACCCCTCCCTGCACCATATTCATCGAAATCACTGACCCCTCCCTGACCCATATTCACCAAAATCACTGATCCCTCCCCGATCCATATTCACCAAAACCACTGACCCCTCCCTGAACCATATTAACCGAAATCACTGACCCCTCCCTGTACCAGAGTCACCGAAATCACTGATCCCTCCCCGATCCATATTCACCAAAACCACTGACCCCTCCCTGACCCATATTCACCAAAATCACTGACCCCACCCCGACCCATATTCAGCAAAACACTGACACCTCCCTGACCCATATTCACCAAAATCACTGACCCCTCCCTGTGCCATATTCACCAAAATCACTGACTCCTCCCCAAACCATATTCGCCAAAATCAGTGACCCCTCCCCGAACCATATTCACCGAAATCACTGACCCCTCCCCGAACGATATTCATCGAAATCACTGACCCCTCCCTGAACCATATTCACCAGAATCACTGACCCCTCCCTGAACCGTATTCACCAGAATCACTGACCCCTCCCTGTACCATATTCACCAAAATCACTGACCCCTCCCCGATCCATATTCACCAAAACCACTGACCCCTCCCTGACCCATATTCACCAAAATCACTGACCCCTCCCCGACACATATTCAGCAAAATCACTGACCCCTCCCTGACCCATATTCACCAAAATCACTGACCCGTCCCTGACCCATATTCACCAAAATCACTGACCCCTCCCCGAACCATATTCCCAAAATCACTCACCCCTCCCCGAACCATATTCACCGAAATCACTGACCCCTTCCTGTGCCATATTCAGCAAAATCACTGACCCCTCACCGACCCATATTCAGCAAAATCACTGACCCCTCCCAGACCCATATTCACCAAAATCACTGACCCCTCCCTGAACCATATTCACCAAAATCGCTGACTCCTCCCCGAACCAAATTCACCAAAACCACTGACCCTCACTGCACCATATTCACCAAAATCACTGACCCCTCCCTGTCCCATATTCACCAAAATCACTGACCCCTCCCCGAAGCATATTCACCGAAATCACTGACCCCTCCCCGAACCATATTCACCGAATTCACTGACCCCTCCATGACCCATATTCACCAAAACCACTGACCCCTCCCTGAACCGTATTCACCAAAATCACTGACCCCTCCCCGACCCATATTCGCGAAAATCACTGACCCCTCCCAGAACCGTATTCACCAAAATCACTGACCCCTCCCTGACCCATATTCACCAAAATCACTGACCCCTCCCCGAACCATATTCAGCAAAATCACTGACCCCTCCCTGCACCATATTCACCAAAATCACAGACCCCTCCCCGAAGCATATTCACCGAAATCACTGACCCCTCCCCGACCCATATTCACCTAAATCACTGACCCCTCCCTGAACCATATGCACCAAAATCACTGACCCCTCCCTGAACCATATTCACCAAAATCACTGTCCACTCCCCGAACCATATTCACCAAAATCACTGACCCCTCCCCGAACCATATTCAGCAAAATCACTGACCCCTCCCCGAACCATATTCACCAAAATCACAGACCCCTCCCCGAAGCATATTCACCGAAATCACTGACCCCTCCCTGACCCATATTCACCAAAATCACTGACCCCTCCCCGAACCATATTCACCGAATTCACTGACCCCTCCATGACCCATATTCACCAAAACCACTGACCCCTCCCTGAACCGTATTCACCAAAATCACTGACCCCTCCCCGACCCATATTCGCGAAAATCACTGACCCCTCCCAGAACCGTATTCACCAAAATCACTGACCCCTCCCTGACCCATATTCACCAAAATCACTGACCCCTCCCCGATCCATATTCACCGAAATCACTGACCCCTCCCTGCCCCATATTCACCAAAATCACTGACCCCTCCCCGACCCATATTCGCGAAAATCACTGACCCCTCCCCAAACCATATTCACCAAAATCACTAACCCCTCCCTGACCCATATTCACCAAAATCACTGACCCCTCCCTGTGCCATATTCACCAAAATCACTGACCCCTCCCCAAACCATATTCACCAAAATCACTGACCCCTCCCCGAACGATATTCAACGAAATCACTGACCCCTCCGTGAACCATATTCACCAAAATCACTGACCTCTCCCCGAACCATATTCACCACACAATCGCTGACCCCTCCCTGAACCATATTCACCAAAATCACTGACCCCTCCCTGTACCATATTCACCAAAATCACTGCTCCCTCCCTGAACCATATTCACCAAAATCACTGACCTCTCCCGGAACCATATCCACCAAAATCAATGACCCATTCCCGAACTATATTCACCGCAATCACTGACCCCCCCCGAACCATATTCGCCAAAATTACTGACCCCTCCCGGACCGATATTCACCCAAATCACTGACCCCACCCTGAACCATATTCACAAAAATCACTGACCCCTCCCTGAACCATATTCACCAAAATCACTGACCCCTCCCTGACCCATATTCACCAAAATCAGTGACCCCTCCCCGAACCATATTCAGCAAAATCACTGACCCCTCCCTGACCCATATTCACCAAAATCAGTGACCCCTCCTCGAACCATATTCACCAAAATCACTGAACCCTCCCCGAACCATATTCACCAAAATCACGGACCACTCCCCGACCCATATACACCAAAATCACTGACCCCTCCCTGTGCCATATTCACCAAAATCACTGACCCCTCCCCGAACCACATTCACCGAAATCACTGACCCTTCCCTGAACCATATTCACCAAAACCACTGACCCCTCCCCAAACCATATTCACCAAAATCACTGACACCTCCCCAAACCATATTCACCAAACTCACTGACCACTCCCCGAACCATATTCACCAAAATCACTGACCCCTCCCTGACCCATATTCACCAAAATCACTGACCCCTCCCCGAACCATATTCACCAAAATCACTGACCCCTCCCTGTACTATATACACCAAAATCACTGTCCCCTCCCTGAACCATATTCACCAAACTCACTGACCCCTCCCTGACCCATATTCACCAAAATCACTGACCCCTCCCTGACCCATATTCAACAAAATCACTGACCCCTCCCTGTGCCATATTTACCAAAATCACTGACCCCTCCCCGAACCATATTCACCGAATTCACTGACCCCTCCCTGACCCATATTCACCAAAACCACTGACCCCTCCCTGCACCATATTCACCCAAATCACTGATCACTCCGTGACCCATATTCACCAAAATCACTGACCCCTCCCTTAACCATATTCACCGAAATCACTGACCCCTCCCCGACCCATATTCACCAAAATCACTGACCCCTCCCTGTACCATCTTCACCGAAATCACTGACCCCTCCCTGAACCATATTCACCAAAATCACTGACCACTCCCCGACCCATATACACCAAAATCACTGACCCCTCCCTGTGCCATATTCACCAAAATCACTGACCCCTCCCCGAACCACATTCACCGAAATCACTGACCCTTCCCTGAACCATATTCACCAAAATCACTGACCCCTCCCTGACCATATTCACCAAAATCACTGACCCCTCCCTGACCCATGTTCACCAAAATCAGTGACCCCTACCCAAACCATATTCACTGAAATCAATGACCCCTCCCTGAACCATATTCACCAAAATTACTGACCCCTCCCTGACCGATATTCACCAAAATCACTGACCCCTCCCTGACCCATATTCACCGAAATCACTGACCCCTCCCTGACCCATATTCACCAAAATCACTGACCCCTCCCCGAACCATTTTCACCAAAATCACTGACCCCTCCCTGACCCATATTCACCAAAATCACTGACACCTCCCCGAACCATATTCTCCGAAATCACTGACCCCTCCCTGACCCATATTCACCAAAATCACTGACCCCTCCCCGAACCATTTTCACCAAAATCACTGACCCCTCCCTGACCCATATTCACCAAAATCACTGACCCCTCCCTGTACCATATTCACCAAAATCACTGACCCCTCCCTGACGCATATTCACCAGAATCACTGACCCCTGCCTGTACCATATTCACCAAAATCACTGACCCCTCCCTGCACCATATTCACCCAAATCACTGATCCCTCCGTGACCCATATTCACCAAAATCACTGACCCCTCCCCAAACCAGAAACACCAAAATCTCTGACCCCTCCCTGACCCATATTCACCAAAATCACTGATCCCTGCCCGAACCATATTCACCAAAATCACTGACCCCTCCCCGATCCATATTCACCAAAATCACTGACCATACCCGGACCCATATTCAGCAAAATCACTGACCCCTCCCTGACCCATATTCACCAAAACCACTGACCCCTCCCTGCACCATATTCACCCAAATCACTGATCCCTCCGTGACCCATATTCACCGAAATCACTGACCCCTCCCCGACCCATATTCACCAAAATCACTGAGCCCTCCCTGACCCATATTCACCAAAATCACTAGTCCCTCCCTGAACCATATTCACCAAAATCACTGACCCCTCCCCGAAACATATTCACGGAAATCACTGATCCCTCCCCGAACCATATTCACCAAAATCACTGACCCCTCCCCGAAACATATTCACGGAAATCACTGACCCCTCCCCGAACAATATTCACCGAAATCACTGACCCCTCCCCGAACCATATTCACCGAAATCACTGACCCCTCCCTGACCCATATTCACCGAAATCACTGACCCCTCCCCGACCCATATTCACCTAAATCACTGACCCCTCCCTGAACCATATGCACCAAAATCACTGACCCCTCCCTGAACCATATTCACCAAAATCACTGTCCACTCCCCGAACCATATTCACCAAAATCACTGACCCCTCCCCGAACCATATTCAGCAAAATCACTGACCCCTCCCTGCACCATATTCACCCAAATCACTGATCCCTCCGTGACCCATATTCACCGAAATCACTGACCCCTCCCCGACCCATATTCACCAAAATCACTGACCCCTCCCTGTACCATCTTCACCGAAATCACTGACCCCTCCCTGAACCATATTCACCAAAATCACTGACCTCTCCCCGAATCATGTTCACCAAAATCACTGACCTCTCCCCGAACCATATTCACCACACAATCGCTGACCCCTCCCTGAACCATATTCACCAAAATCACTGACCCCTCCCTGTACCATATTCACCAAAATCACTGCTCCCTCCCTGAACCATATTCACCAAAATCACTGACCTCTCCCGGAACCATATCCACCAAAATCAATGACCCATTCCCGAACTATATTCACCGCAATCACTGACCCCCCCCGAACCATATTCGCCAAAATTACTGACCCCTCCCGGACCGATATTCACCCAAATCACTGACCCCACCCTGAACCATATTCACAAAAATCACTGACCCCTCCCTGAACCATATTCACCAAAATCACTGACCCCTCCCTGACCCATATTCACCAAAATCAGTGACCCCTCCCCGAACCATATTCAGCAAAATCACTGACCCCTCCCTGACCCATATTCACCAAAATCAGTGACCCCTCCCCGAACCATATTCACCAAAATCACTGAACCCTCCCCGAACCATATTCACCAAAATCACGGACCACTCCCCGACCCATATACACCAAAATCACTGACCCCTCCCTGTGCCATATTCACCAAAATCACTGACCCCTCCCCGAACCACATTCACCGAAATCACTGACCCTTCCCTGAACCATATTCACCAAAATCACTGACCCCTCCCTGACCATATTCACGAAAATCACTGACCCCTCCCTGACCCATGTTCACCAAAATCACTGACCCCTCCCCGAACCATTTTCACCAAAATCACTGACCCCTCGCTGACCCATATTCACCAAAATCACTGACCCCTCCCTGTACCATATTCACCAAAATCACTGACCCCTCCCTGACCCATATTCACCAAAATCACTGACCCCTCCCTGTACCATATTCACCAAAATCACTGACCCCTCCCTGACGCATATTCACCAGAATCACTGACCCCTCCCTGCACCATATTCACCCAAATCACTGATCCCTCCGTGACCCATATTCACCAAAATCACTGACCCCTCCCCAAACCAGAAACACCAAAATCTCTGACCCCTCCCTGACCCATATTCACCAAAATCACTGATCCCTGCCCGAACCATATTCACCAAAATCACTGACCCCTCCCCGATCCATTTTCACCAAAATCACTGACCATACCCGGACCCATATTCACCGAAATCACTGAGCCCTCCCTGACCCATATTCACCAAAATCACTGGTCCCTCCCTGAACCATATTCACCAAAATCACTGACCCCTCCCTGACCCATATTCACCAAAATCACTGATCCCTCCCCGAACCATATTCACCAAAATCACTGACCCCTCCCCGAAACATATTCACGGAAATCACTGACCCCTCCCCGAACAATATTCACCGAAATCACTGACCCCTCCCCGAACTATATTCACCGAAATCACTGACCCCTCCCTGACCCATATTCACCGAAATCACTGACCCCTCCCCGACCCATATTCACCTAAATCACTGACCCCTCCCTGAACCATATGCACCAAAATCACTGACCCCTCCCTGTACCATATTCACCAAAATCACTGACCCCTCCCCGATCCATATTCACCAAAACCACTGACCCCTCCCTGACCCATATTCACCAAAATCACTGACCCCTCCCTGACCCATATTCAGCAAAACACTGACCCCTCCCTGACCCATATTCACCAAAATCACTGACCCCTCCCCGATCCATATTCACCAAAACCACTGACCCCTCCCTGAACCATATTCACCAAAATCACTGACCCCTCCCTGACCATATTCACGAAAATCACTGACCCCTCCCTGACCCATGTTCACCAAAATCAGTGACCCCTACCCAAACCATATTCACTGAAATCAATGACCCCTCCCTGAACCATATTCACCAAAATTACTGACCCCTCCCTGACCGATATTCACCAAAATCACTGACCCCTCCCTGACCCATATTCACCAAAATCACTGACACCTCCCCGAACCATATTCTCCGAAATCACTGACCCCTCCCTGACCCATATTCACCAAAATCACTGACCCCTCCCCGAACCATTTTCACCGAAATCACTGACCCCTCCCTGACCCATATTCACCGAAATCACTGACCCCTCCCCGACCCATATTCACCTAAATCACTGACCCCTCCCTGAACCATATGCACCAAAATCACTGACCCCTCCCTGAACCATATTCACCAAAATCACTGTCCACTCCCCGAACCATATTCACCAAAATCACTGACCCCTCCCCGAACCATATTCAGCAAAATCACTGACCCCTCCCTGCACCAGATTCACCCAAATCACTGATCCCTCCGTGACCCATATTCACCGAAATCACTGACCCCTCCCCGACCCATATTCACCAAAATCACTGACCCCTCCCTGTACCATCTTCACCGAAATCACTGACCCCTCCCTGAACCATATTCACCAAAATCACTGACCTCTCCCCGAATCATGTTCACCAAAATCACTGACCTCTCCCCGAACCATATTCACCACACAATCGCTGACCCCTCCCTGAACCATATTCACCAAAATCACTGACCCCTCCCTGTACCATATTCACCAAAATCACTGCTCCCTCCCTGAACCATATTCACCAAAATCACTGACCTCTCCCGGAACCATATCCACCAAAATCAATGACCCATTCCCGAACCATATTCACCGCAATCACTGACCCCCCCCTGAACCATATTCGCCAAAATTACTGACCCCTCCCGGACCGATATTCACCCAAATCACTGACCCCACCCTGAACCATATTCACAAAAATCACTGACCCCTCCCTGAACCATATTCACCAAAATCACTGACCCCTCCCTGACCCATATTCACCAAAATCAGTGACCCCTCCCCGAACCATATTCAGCAAAATCACTGACCCCTCCCTGACCCATATTCACCAAAATCAGTGACCCCTCCCCGAACCATATTCACCAAAATCACTGAACCCTCCCCGAACCATATTCACCAAAATCACGGACCACTCCCCGACCCATATACACCAAAATCACTGACCCCTCCCTGTGCCATATTCACCAAAATCACTGACCCCTCCCCGAACCACATTCACCGAAATCACTGACCCTTCCCTGAACCATATTCACCAAAATCACTGACCCCTCCCTGACCATATTCACGAAAATCACTGACCCCTCCCTGACCCATGTTCACCAAAATCACTGACCCCTCCCCGAACCATTTTCACCAAAATCACTGACCCCTCGCTGACCCATATTCACCAAAATCACTGACCCCTCCCTGTACCATATTCACCAAAATCACTGACCCCTCCCTGACCCATATTCACCAAAATCACTGACCCCTCCCTGTACCATATTCACCAAAATCACTGACCCCTCCCTGACGCATATTCACCAGAATCACTGACCCCTCCCTGCACCATATTCACCCAAATCACTGATCCCTCCGTGACCCATATTCACCAAAATCACTGACCCCTCCCCAAACCAGAAACACCAAAATCTCTGACCCCTCCCTGACCCATATTCACCAAAATCACTGATCCCTGCCCGAACCATATTCACCAAAATCACTGACCCCTCCCCGATCCATATTCACCAAAATCACTGACCATACCCGGACCCATATTCACCGAAATCACTGAGCCCTCCCTGACCCATATTCACCAAAATCACTGGTCCCTCCCTGAACCATATTCACCAAAATCACTGACCCCTCCCTGACCCATATTCACCAAAATCACTGATCCCTCCCCGAACCATATTCACCAAAATCACTGACCCCTCCCCGAAACATATTCACGGAAATCACTGACCCCTCCCCGAACAATATTCACCGAAATCACTGACCCCTCCCCGAACTATATTCACCGAAATCACTGACCCCTCCCTGACCCATATTCACCGAAATCACTGACCCCTCCCCGACCCATATTCACCTAAATCACTGACCCCTCCCTGAACCATATGCACCAAAATCACTGACCCCTCCCTGTACCATATTCACCAAAATCACTGACCCCTCCCCGATCCATATTCACCAAAACCACTGACCCCTCCCTGACCCATATTCACCAAAATCACTGACCCCTCCCTGACCCATATTCAGCAAAACACTGACCCTTCCCTGAACCATATTCACCAAAATCACTGACCCCTCCCTGACCATATTCACGAAAATCACTGACCCCTCCCTGACCCATGTTCACCAAAATCAGTGACCCCTACCCAAACCATATTCACTGAAATCAATGACCCCTCCCTGAACCATATTCACCAAAATTACTGACCCCTCCCTGACCGATATTCACCAAAATCACTGACCCCTCCCTGACCCATATTCACCAAAATCACTGACACCTCCCCGAACCATATTCTCCGAAATCACTGACCCCTCCCTGACCCATATTCACCAAAATCACTGACCCCTCCCCGAACCATTTTCACCAAAATCACTGACCCCTCCCTGACCCATATTCACCAAAATCACTGACCCCTCCCTGTAACATATTCACCAAAATCACTGACCCCTCCCTGACGCATATTCACCAGAATCACTGACCCCTGCCTGTACCATATTCACCAAAATCACTGACCCCTCCCTGCACCATATTCACCCAAATCACTGATCCCTCCGTGACCCATATTCACCAAAATCACTGACCCCTCCCCAAACCAGAAACACCAAAATCTCTGACCCCTCCCTGACCCATATTCACCAAAATCACTGATCCCTGCCCGAACCATATTCACCAAAATCACTGACCCCTCCCCGATCCATATTCACCAAAATCACTGACCCCTCCCCGAAACATATTCACGGAAATCACTGACCCCTCCCCGAACAATATTCACCGAAATCACTGACCCCTCCCCGAACTATATTCACCGAAATCACTGACCCCTCCCTGACCCATATTCACCGAAATCACTGACCCCTCCCCGACCCATATTCACCTAAATCACTGACCCCTCCCTGAACCATATGCACCAAAATCACTGACCCCTCCCTGTACCATATTCACCAAAATCACTGACCCCTCCCCGATCCATATTCACCAAAACCACTGACCCCTCCCTGACCCATATTCACCAAAATCACTGACACCTCCCCGAACCATATTCTCCAAAATCACTGACCCCTCCCTGACCCATATTCACCAAAATCACTGACCCCTCCCTGTAACATATTCACCAAAATCACTGACCCCTCCCTGACGCATATTCACCAGAATCACTGACCCCTGCCTGTACCATATTCACCAAAATCACTGACCCCTCCCTGCACCATATTCACCCAAATCACTGATCCCTCCGTGACCCATATTCACCAAAATCACTGACCCCTCCCCAAACCAGAAACACCAAAATCTCTGACCCCTCCCTGACCCATATTCACCAAAATCACTGATCCCTGCCCGAACCATATTCACCAAAATCACTGACCCCTCCCCGATCCATATTCACCAAAATCACTGACCATACCCGGACCCATATTCAGCAAAATCACTGACCCCTCCCTGACCCATATTCACCAAAACCACTGACCCCTCCCTGCACCATATTCACCCAAATCACTGATCCCTCCGTGACCCATATTCACCGAAATCACTGACCCCTCCCCGACCCATATTCACCAAAATCACTGACCCCTCCCTGTACCATCTTCACCGAAATCACTGACCCCTCCCTGAACCATATTCACCAAAATCACTGACCTCTCCCCGAATCATGTTCACCAAAATCACTGACCTCTCCCCGAACCATATTCACCACACAATCGCTGACCCCTCCCTGAACCATATTCACCAAAATCAGTGACCCCTCCCTGAACCATATTCACCAAAATCACTGACCTCTCCCGGAACCATATCCACCAAAATCAATGACCCATTCCCGAACCATATTCACCGCAATCACTGACCCCCCCCTGAACCATATTCGCCAAAATTACTGACCCCTCCCGGACCGATATTCACCCAAATCACTGACCCCACCCTGAACCATATTCACAAAAATCACTGACCCCTCCCTGAACCATATTCACCAAAATCACTGACCCCACCCTGACCCATATTCACCAAAATCAGTGACCCCTCCCCGAACCATATTCAGCAAAATCACTGACCCCTCCCTGACCCATATTCACCAAAATCAGTGACCCCTCCCCGAACCATATTCACCAAAATCACTGAACCCTCCCCGAACCATATTCACCAAAATCACGGACCACTCCCCGACCCATATACACCAAAATCACTGACCCCTCCCTGTGCCATATTCACCAAAATCACTGACCCGTCCCCGAACCACATTCACCGAAATCACTGACCCCTCCCTGACCATATTCACCAAAATCACTGACCCCTCCCTGACCCATGTTCACCAAAATCAGTGACCCCTACCCAAACCATATTCACTGAAATCAATGACCCCTCCCTGAACCATATTCACCAAAATTACTGACCCCTCCCTGACCGATATTCACCAAAATCACTGACCCCTCCCTGACCCATATTCACCGAAATCACTGACCCCTCCCTGACCCATATTCACCAAAATCACTGACCCCTCCCCGAACCATTTTCACCAAAATCACTGACCCCTCCCTGACCCATATTCACCAAAATCACTGACCCCTCCCTGTACCATATTCACCAAAATCACTGACCCCTCCCTGCACCATATTCACCAGAATCACTGACCCCTGCCTGTACCATATTCACCAAAATCACTGACCCCTCCCTGCACCATATTCACCCAAATCACTGATCCCTCCGTGACCCATATTCACCAAAATCACTGACCCCTCCCCAAACCAGAAACACCAAAATCTCTGACCCCTCCCTGACCCATATTCACCAAAATCACTGATCCCTGCCCGAACCATATTCACCAAAATCACTGACCCCTCCCCGATCCATATTCACCAAAATCACTGACCATACCCGGACCCATATTCACCAAAATCACTGGTCCCTCCCTGAACCATATTCACCAAAATCACTGACCCCTCCCTGACCCATATTCACCAAAATCACTGACCCCTCCCTGCACCATATTCACCAAAATCACTGACCCCTCCCCGATCCATATTCACCAAAACCACTGACCCCTCCCCAATCCATATTCACCAAAATCACTGACCCCTCCCCAAACCATATTCACCAAAATCACTGATCCCTCCCCGATCCATATTCACCAAAACCACTGACCCCTCCCCAAACCATATTCACCAAAATCACTGACACCTCCCCAAACCATATTCACCAAAATCACTGACCCCTCCCCGAACCATATTCACCAAAATCACTGACCACTCCCTGTACTATATTCACAAAAATCACTGTCCCCTCCCTTAAACATATTCACCAAACTCACTGACCCCTCCCCGAACCATATTCACCAAAATCACTGACCCCTCCCTGACCCATATTCACCAAAATCACTGTCCCCTCCCTGAACCATATTCACCAAACTCACTGACCCCTCCCCGAACCATATTCACAAAATCACTGACCCCTCCCTGACCCATATTCACCAAAATCACTGACCCGTCCCCGAACGATATTCACCGAAATCACTGACCCCTCCCCGAACCATATTCACCAAAATCACTGACCCCTCCCTGTACTATATTCACCAAAATCACTGTCCCTTCCCTGAACCATATTCACCAAACTCACTGACCCCTCCCCAAACCATATTCACCAAAATCACTGACCCCTCCCTGACCCATATTCACCAAAATCACTGACCCCTCCCCGAAACATATCCACCAAAATCACTGACCCCTCCCTGTACCATATTCACCAAAATCACTGACCCTTCCCCGACCCATATTCAGCAAAATCACTGACCCCTCCCTGTACCATATTCACCAAAATCACTGAACCCTCCCCGATCCATATTCACCAAAACCACTGACCCCTCCCTGTACTATCTTCACCGAAATCACTGACTCCTCCCTGACCCATACTCCCCAAAATCACTGACTCCTCCCTGAGCCATATTCACCGAAATCACTGACCCCTCCCTGAACCATATTCACCAAAATCACTGACCCCTCCCCGACCCATATTCGCGAAAATCACTGACCACTCCCTGAACCATATTCACCAAAATCACTGACCCCTCCCTGACCCATATTCACCAAAATCACGGTCCCCTCCCTGTGCCATATTCACCAAAATCACTGACCCCTCCCCAAACCATATTCACCAAAATCACTGACCCCTCCCTGACCCATATTCACCGAAATCACTGACCCCTCCCCGAACCATATTCGCAAAAATCACTGACCCCTCCCTGAACCATATTCACCAAAATCACTGACCCCTCCCTGACCCATATTCAACAAAATCACTGACCCCTCCCTGTGCCATATTTACCAAAATCACTGACCCCTCCCCGAACCATATTCACCGAATTCACTGACCCCTCCCTGAACCATATTCACCAAAATCACTGACCCCTCCCTGACCCATATTCAACAAAATCACTGACCCCTCCCTGTGCCATATTTACCAAAATCACTGACCCCTCCCCGAACCATATTCACCGAATTCACTGACCCCTCCCTGACCCATATTCACCAAAACCACTGACCCCTCCCTGCACCATATTCACCCAAATCACTGATCCCTCCGTGACCCATATTCACCGAAATCACTGACCCCTCCCCGACCCATATTCACCAAAATCACTGACCCCTCCCTGTACCATCTTCACCGAAATCACTGACCCCTCCCTGAACCATATTCACCAAAATCACTGACCTCTCCCCGAATCATGTTCACCAAAATCACTGACCTCTCCCCGAACCATATTCACCACACAATCGCTGACCCCTCCCTGAACCATATTCACCAAAATCAGTGACCCCTCCCTGAACCATATTCACCAAAATCACTGACCTCTCCCGGAACCATATCCACCAAAATCAATGACCCATTCCCGAACCATATTCACCGCAATCACTGACCCCCCCCTGAACCATATTCGCCAAAATTACTGACCCCTCCCGGACCGATATTCACCCAAATCACTGACCCCACCCTGAACCATATTCACAAAAATCAATGACCCCTCCCTGAACCATATTCACCAAAATCACTGACCCCTCCCTGACCCATATTCACCAAAATCAGTGACCCCTCCCCGAACCATATTCAGCAAAATCACTGACCCCTCCCTGACCCATATTCACCAAAATCAGTGACCCCTCCCCGAACCATATTCACCAAAATCACTGAACCCTCCCCGAACCATATTCACCAAAAACACGGACCACTCCCCGACCCATATACACCAAAATCACTGACCCCTCCCTGTGCCATATTCACCAAAATCACTGACCCCTCCCCGAACCACATTCACCGAAATCACTGACCCTTCCCTGAACCATATTCACCAAAATCACTGACCCCTCCCTGCACCATATTCACCAAAATCACTGATCCCTCCGTGACCCATATTCACCAAAATCACTGACCCCTCCCTTAACCATATTCACCGAAATCACTGACCCCTCCCCGACCCATATTCACCAAAATCACTGACCCCTCCCTGTACCATCTTCACCGAAATCACTGACCCCTCCCTGAACCATATTCACCAAAATCACTGACCCCTCCCTGAACCATATTCACCAAAATCACTGACCCCTCCCTGCACCATATTCACCAGAATCACTGACCCCTCCCTGAGCCATATTCACCAAAATCACTGACCCCTCCCTGTACTATATTCACCAAAATCACTGACGCCTCCCTGTACTATATTCACCAAAATCACTGACCCCTCCCTGAACCATATTCACCAAAATCACTGACCCCTCCCTGAGCCATATTCACAAAATTCACTGACCCTTCCCTGAACCATATTCACCAAAATCACTGAACCCTCCCTGAACCATATTCACCAAAATCACTGACCCCTCCCTGTACTATATTCACCAAAATCACTGTCCCCTCCCTGAACCATATTCACCAAAATCACTGACCCCTCCCTGAGCCATATTCACAAAATTCACTGACCCCTCCCTGAACCATATTCACCAAAATCACTGACCCCTCCCTGACCCATATTCACCAAAATCACTGACCCCTCCCCGATCCATATTCACCGAAATCACTGACCCCTCCCTGACCCATATTCACCAAAATCACTGACCCCTCCCCGACCCATATTCGCGAAAATCACTGACCCCTCCCCAAACCATATTCACCAAAATCACTAACCCCTCCCTGACCCATATTCACCAAAATCACTGACCCCTCCCTGTGCCATATTCACCAAAATCACTGACCCCTCCCCAAACCATATTCACCGAAATCACTGACCCCTCCCCGAACGATATTCAACGAAATCACTGACCCCTCCGTGAACCATATTCACCAGAATCACTGACCCCTCCCTGAACCATATTCACCAGAATCACTGACCCCTCCCTGTACCATATTCACCAAAATCACTGATCCCTCCCCGATCCATATTCATCAAAACCACTGACCCCTCCCCGAACCATATTCACCAAAATCACTGACCCCTCCCCGAACCATATTCACCAAAATCACTGACCCCTCCCTGACCCATATTCACCAAAATCACTGACCCCTCCCCAAACCATATTCGCGAAAATCACTGACCCCTCCCCGAACCATATTCACCAAAATCATTGACCCCTCCCTGTACCATATTCACCAAAATCTCTGACCCTTCCGCGACCCATATTCACCGAAATTACTGACCCCTCCCTGAACCATGTTCACCAAAATCACTGACCCCACCCCGAAGCATATTCACCGAAATCACTGACCCCTCCCTGACCCATATTCACCAAAATCACTGACCCCTCCCTGCACCATATTCACCAAAATCACTGACCCCTCCCCGATCCATATTCACCAAAACCACTGACCCCTCCCCAATCCATATTCACCAAAATCACTGACCCCTCCCCAAACCATATTCACCAAAATCACTGATCCCTCCCCGATCCATATTCACCAAAACCACTGACCCCTCCCCAAACCATATTCACCAAAATCACTGACACCTCCCCAAACCATATTCACCAAAATCACTGACCCCTCCCCGAACCATATTCACCAAAATCACTGACCCCTCCCTGTACTATATTCACAAAAATCACTGTCCCCTCCCTTAAACATATTCACCAAACTCACTGACCCCTCCCCGAACCATATTCACCAAAATCACTGACCCCTCCCTGACCCATATTCACCAAAATCACTGACCCCTCCCCGAACCATATTCACCAAAATCACTGACCCCTCCCTGAACCATATTCACCAAACTCACTGACCCCTCCCCGAACCATATTCACAAAATCACTGACCCCTCCCTGACCCATATTCACCAAAATCACTGACCCCTCCCTGTGCCATATTCAACAAAATCATTGACCCCTCCCAGACCCATATTCACCAAAATCACTGACCCGTCCCCGAACGATATTCACCGAAATCACTGACCCCTCCCCGAACCATATTCACCAAAATCACTGACCCCTCCCTGTACTATATTCACCAAAATCACTGTCCCTTCCCTGAACCATATTCACCAAACTCACTGACCCCTCCCCAAACCATATTCACCAAAATCACTGAGCCCTCCCTGACCCATATTCACCAAAATCACTGACCCCTCCCCGAAACATATCCACCAAAATCACTGACCCCTCCCTGTACCATATTCACCAAAATCACTGACCCTTCCCCGACCCATATTCAGCAAAATCACTGACCCCTCCCTGTACCATATTCACCAAAATCACTGATCCCTCCCCGATCCATATTCACCAAAACCACTGACCCCTCCCTGTACTATCTTCACCGAAATCACTGACCCCTCCCTGACCCATACTCCCCAAAATCACTGACTCCTCCCTGAGCCATATTCACCGAAATCACTGACCCCTCCCTGAACCATATTCACCAAAATCACTGACCCCTCCCCGACCCATATTCGCGAAAATCACTGACCCCTCCCTGAACCATATTCACCAAAATCACTGTCCCCTCCCTGTGCCATATTCACCAAAATCACTGACCCCTCCCCGATCCATATTCACCAAAATCACTGACCCCTCCCTGACCCATATTCACCGAAATCACTGACCCCTCCCCGAACGATATTCGCGAAAATCACTGACCCCTCCCCGAACCATATTCACCAAAATCACTGACCCCTCCCTGACCCATATTCAACAAAATCACTGACCCCTCCCTGTGCCATATTTACCAAAATCACTGACCCCTCCCCGAACCATATTCACCGAATTCACTGACCCCTCCCTGACCCATATTCACCAAAACCACTGACCCCTCCCTGCACCATATTCACCCAAATCACTGATCCCTCCGTGACCCATATTCACCGAAATCACTGACCCCTCCCCGACCCATATTCACCAAAATCACTGACCCCTCCCTGTACCATCTTCACCGAAATCACTGACCCCTCCCTGAACCATATTCACCAAAATCACTGACCTCTCCCCGAATCATGTTCACCAAAATCACTGACCTCTCCCCGAACCATATTCACCACACAATCGCTGACCCCTCCCTGAACCATATTCACCAAAATCAGTGACCCCTCCCTGAACCATATTCACCAAAATCACTGACCTCTCCCGGAACCATATCCACCAAAATCAATGACCCATTCCCGAACCATATTCACCGCAATCACTGACCCCCCCCTGAACCATATTCGCCAAAATTACTGACCCCTCCCGGACCGATATTCACCCAAATCACTGACCCCTCCCCGACCCATATTCACCAAAATCACTGACCCCTCCCTGAACCATATGCACCAAAATCACTGACCCCTCCCTGACCCATATTCACCAAAATCAGTGACCCCTCCCCGAACCATATTCAGCAAAATCACTGACCCCTCCCTGACCCATATTCACCAAAATCAGTGACCCCTCCCCGAACCATATTCACCAAAATCACTGAACCCTCCCCGAACCATATTCACCAAAATCACGGACCACTCCCCGACCCATATACACCAAAAGCACTGACCCCTCCCTGTGCCATATTCACCAAAATCACTGACCCCTCCCCGAACCACATTCAACAAAATCACTGACCCCTCCCTGTGCCATATTTACCAAAATCACTGACCCCTCCCCGAACCATATTCACCGAATTCACTGACCCCTGCCTGCACCATATTCACCAAAATCACTGACCCCTCCCTGCACCATATTCACCCAAATCACTGATCCCTCCGTGACCCATATTCACCAAAATCACTGACCCCTCCCCAAACCAGAAACACCAAAATCTCTGACCCCTCCCTGACCCATATTCACCAAAATCACTGATCCCTGCCCGAACCATATTCACCAAAATCACTGACCCCTCCCCGATCCATATTCACCAAAATCACTGACCATACCCGGACCCATATTCACCGAAATCACTGACCCCTCCCTGAACCATATTCACCAAAATCACTGACCCCTCCCCGACCCATATTCGCGAAAATCACTGACCCCTCCCTGAACCATATTCACCAAAATCACTGACCCCTCCCTGACCCATATTCACCAAAATCACTGTCCCCTCCCTGTGCCATATTCACCAAAATCACTGACCCCTCCCCAAACCATATTCACCAAAATCACTGACCCCTCCCTGACCCATATTCACCGAACTCACTGACCCCTCCCCGAACCATATTCGCGAAAATCACTGACCCCTCCCTGAACCATATTCACCAAAATCACTGACCCCTCCCAGACCCATATTCAACAAAATCACTGACCCCTCCCTGTGCCATATTTACCAAAATCACTGACCCCTCCCCGAACCATATTCACCGAATTCACTGACCCCTCCCTGACCCATATTCACCAAAACCACTGACCCCTCCCTGCACCATATTCACCCAAATCACTGATCCCTCCGTGACCCATATTCACCAAAATCACTGACCCCTCCCTTAACCATATTCACCGAAATCACTGACCCCTCCCCGACCCATATTCACCAAAATCACTGACCCCTCCCTGTACCATCTTCACCGAAATCACTGACCCCTCCCTGAACCATATTCACCAAAATCACTGACCTCTCCCCGAATCATGTTCACCAAAATCACTGACCTCTCCCCGAACCATATTCACCGAAATCACTGACCCCTCCCCGAACTATATTCACCGAAATCACTGACCCCTCCCTGACCCATATTCACCGAAATCACTGACCCCTCCCCGACCCATATTCACCTAAATCACTGACCCCTCCCTGAACCATATGCACCAAAATCACTGACCCCTCCCTGAACCATATTCACCAAAATCACTGTCCACTCCCCGAACCATATTCACCAAAATCACTGACCCCTCCCCGAACCATATTCAGCAAAATCACTGACCCCTCCCTGACCCATATTCACCAAAATCACTGACCCCTCCCTGAACCATATTCACCAAAATCACTGTCCACTCCCCGAACCATATTCACCAAAATCACTGACCCCTCCCCGAACCATATTCAGCAAAATCACTGACCCCTCCCCGAACCATATTCAGCAAAATCACTGACCCCTCCCTGACCCATATTCACCAAAATCACGGACCCCTCCCCGAACCATATTCACCAAAATCACTGACCCCTCCCTGACGCATTTTCACCGAAATCACTGACCCAGAACCTCATTCACCGAAATCACTGACCCTTCCCTGAACCATATTCACCAAAATCACTGACCCCTCCCTGAGATATTCACCAAAATCACTGACCCCTCCCTGACCCATGTTCACCAAAATCAGTGACCCAACCCGAACCATATTCACCGAAATCAATGACCCCACTCTGTACCATCTTCACCGAAATTACTGACCCCTCCCTGACCCATATTCACCAAAATCACTGACTCCTCCCTGAACCATATTCACCAAAATCACTGACCTCTCCCCGAACCATATTCACCAAAATCACTGACCCCTCCCCCAACCATATTCACCACACAATCACTGACCCCTCCCTGAACCATATTCACCAAACTCACTGACCCCTCCCTGAACCATATTCACCAAAATCACTGACCTCTCCTGGAACCATATTCACCAAAATCAATGACTCCTTCCCGAACCATATTCACCGCAATCACTGACCCCTCCCTGTACCATATTCAGCAAAATCACTGACCCCTCCCTGACCCATATTCACCAAAGCCACTGCCCCTCCACGATCCATATTCACCAAAATCACTGACCCCTCCCTGTACCATATTCACCGAAATCACTGACCCCTCCCTGACCCATATTCACCGAAATCACTGACCCGTCCCCGAACCATATTCACCGAAATCACTGACCCCTCCCCGAAACATATTCATCGAAATCACTGACCCCTCCCCGAACCATATTCACCGAAATCACTGTCCACTCCCCGAACCATATTCACCAAAATCTCTGACCCGTCCCTGTACCATATTCACCCAAATCACTGACCCCTCCCTGACCCATATTCACCAAAATCACTGACCCCTCCCCGAACCATATTCACCAAAATCACTGACCTCTCCCTGACCCATATTCACCGAAATCACTGACCCTTCCCGGACCCATATTCACCGAAATCACTGACCCCTCCCTGACCCATATTCACCGAAATCACTGGTGCCTGCCTTAACCATATTCACCGAAATCACTGACCCCTCCCTGACCCATATTTACCAAAATCACTGACCCCTCCCCGAACCATATTCACCAAAATCACAGACCCCTCCCCGAAACATATTCACGGAAATCACTGACCCCTCCCCGAACCATATTCACCGAAATCACTGACCCCTCCCTGAACCATATTCACCGACATCACTGACCCCTCCCTGACCTATATTCACCGAAATCACTGACCCCTCCCTGAACCATGTTCACCGAAATCACTGACCCCTCCCTGAACCATATTCACCGACATCACTGACCCCTCCCTGACCCATATTCACCGAAATCACTGACCCCTCCCTGTACCATATTCACCAAAATCGCTGACTCCTCCCCGAACCGTATTCACCAAAATCACTGACCCCTCCCCGAACCATATTCATCAAAATCAGTGACTCCTCCCCGAACCATATTCACCGAAATCACTGACCCCTCCCCGAACCATATTCACCAAAATCACTGATCCCTCCCTGACCCATATTCACCGAAATTACTGACCCCTCCCTGAACCATGTTCACCAAAATCACTGACCCCACCCCGAAGCATATTCACCGAAATCACTGACCCCTCCCTGACCCATATTCACCAAAATCACTGACCCCTCCCTGCACCATATTCACCAAAATCACTGACCCCTCCGTGACCCATACTCTCCAAAATCACTGACCCCTCCCCGAACCATATTCACCAAAATCACTGACCCCTCCCTGACCCATATTCACCAAAATCACTGACCCCTCCCCGATCCATATTCACCAAAACCACTGACCCCTCCCCAAACCATATTCACCAAAATCACTGACCCCTCCCCAAACCATATTCACCAAAATCACTGATCCCTCCCCGATCCATATTCACCAAAACCACTGACCCCTCCCCAAACCATATTCACCAAAATCACTGACACCTCCCCAAACCATATTCACCAAAATCACTGACCCCTCCCCGAACCATATTCACCAAAATCACTGACCCCTCCCTGTACTATATTCACAAAAATCACTGTCCCCTCCCTTAAACATATTCACCAAACTCACTGACCCCTCCCCGAACCATATTCACCAAAATCACTGACCCCTCCCTGACCCATATTCACCAAAATCACTGACCCCTCCCCGAACCATATTCGCGAAAATCACTGACCCCTCCCTGAACCATATTCACCAAAATCACTGACCCCTCCCTGACCCATATTCACCAAAATCACTGTCCCCTCCCCAAACCATATTCACCAAAATCACTGACCCCTCCCTGTACCATATTCACCAAAATCACTGACCCCTCCCTGTACCATATCCACCAAAATCACTGACCTCTCCCGGAACCATATCCACCAAAATCAATGACCCATTCCCGAACCATATTCACCGCAATCACTGACCCCTCCCTGAACCATATTCGCCAAAATTACTGACCCCTCCCGGACCGATATTCACCCAAATCACTGACCCCTCCCCGACCCATATTCACCAAAATCACTGACCCCTCCCTGTACCATATTCACCAAAATCACTGACCCCACCCTGAACCATATTCACAAAAATCACTGACCCCTCCCTGAACCATATTCACCAAAATCACTGACCCCTCCCTGACCCATATTCACCAAAATCAGTGACCCCTCCCCGAACCATATTCAGCAAAATCACTGACCCCTCCCTGACCCATATTCACCAAAATCAGTGACCCCTCCCCGAACCATATTCACCAAAATCACTGAACCCTCCCCGAACCATATTCACCAAAATCACGGACCACTCCCCGACCCATATACACCAAAATCACTGACCCCTCCCTGTGCCATATTCACCAAAATCACTGACCCCTCCCCGAACCACATTCACCGAAATCACTGACCCTTCCCTGAACCATATTCACCAAAATCACTGACCTCTCCTGGAACCATATTCACCAAAATCAATGACTCCTTCCCGAACCATATTCACCGCAATCACTGACCCCTCCCTGTACCATATTCAGCAAAATCACTGACCCCTCCCTGACCCATATTCACCAAAGCCACTGCCCCTCCACGATCCATATTCACCAAAATCACTGACCCCTCCCTGTACCATATTCACCGAAATCACTGACCCCTCCCTGACCCATATTCACCGAAATCACTGACCCGTCCCCGAACCATATTCACCGAAATCACTGACCCCTCCCCGAAACATATTCATCGAAATCACTGACCCCTCCCCGAACCATATTCACCGAAATCACTGTCCACTCCCCGAACCATATTCACCAAAATCTCTGACCCGTCCCTGTACCATATTCACCCAAATCACTGACCCCTCCCTGACCCATATTCACCAAAATCACTGACCCCTCCCCGAACCATATTCACCAAAATCACTGACCTCTCCCTGACCCATATTCACCGAAATCACTGACCCTTCCCGGACCCATATTCACCGAAATCACTGACCCCTCCCTGACCCATATTCACCGAAATCACTGGTGCCTGCCTTAACCATATTCACCGAAATCACTGACCCCTCCCTGACCCATATTTACCAAAATCACTGACCCCTCCCCGAACCATATTCACCAAAATCACAGACCCCTCCCCGAAACATATTCACGGAAATCACTGACCCCTCCCCGAACCATATTCACCGAAATCACTGACCCCTCCCTGAACCATATTCACCGACATCACTGACCCCTCCCTGACCTATATTCACCGAAATCACTGACCCCTCCCTGAACCATGTTCACCGAAATCACTGACCCCTCCCTGAACCATATTCACCGACATCACTGACCCCTCCCTGACCCATATTCACCGAAATCACTGACCCCTCCCTGTACCATATTCACCAAAATCGCTGACTCCTCCCCGAACCGTATTCACCAAAATCACTGACCCCTCCCCGAACCATATTCATCAAAATCAGTGACTCCTCCCCGAACCATATTCACCGAAATCACTGACCCCTCCCCGAACCATATTCACCAAAATCACTGATCCCTCCCTGACCCATATTCACCGAAATTACTGACCCCTCCCTGAACCATGTTCACCAAAATCACTGACCCCACCCCGAAGCATATTCACCGAAATCACTGACCCCTCCCTGACCCATATTCACCAAAATCACTGACCCCTCCCTGCACCATATTCACCAAAATCACTGACCCCTCCGTGACCCATACTCTCCAAAATCACTGACCCCTCCCCGAACCATATTCACCAAAATCACTGACCCCTCCCTGACCCATATTCACCAAAATCACTGACCCCTCCCCGATCCATATTCACCAAAACCACTGACCCCTCCCCAAACCATATTCACCAAAATCACTGACCCCTCCCCAAACCATATTCACCAAAATCACTGATCCCTCCCCGATCCATATTCACCAAAACCACTGACCCCTCCCCAAACCATATTCACCAAAATCACTGACACCTCCCCAAACCATATTCACCAAAATCACTGACCCCTCCCCGAACCATATTCACCAAAATCACTGACCCCTCCCTGTACTATATTCACAAAAATCACTGTCCCCTCCCTTAAACATATTCACCAAACTCACTGACCCCTCCCCGAACCATATTCACCAAAATCACTGACCCCTCCCTGACCCATATTCACCAAAATCACTGACCCCTCCCCGAACCATATTCGCGAAAATCACTGACCCCTCCCTGAACCATATTCACCAAAATCACTGACCCCTCCCTGACCCATATTCACCAAAATCACTGTCCCCTCCCCAAACCATATTCACCAAAATCACTGACCCCTCCCTGTACCATATTCACCAAAATCACTGACCCCTCCCTGTACCATATTCACCAAAATCACTGACCTCTCCCGGAACCATATCCACCAAAATCAATGACCCATTCCCGAACCATATTCACCGCAATCACTGACCCCTCCCTGAACCATATTCGCCAAAATTACTGACCCCTCCCGGACCGATATTCACCCAAATCACTGACCCCTCCCCGACCCATATTCACCAAAATCACTGACCCCTCCCTGTACCATATTCACCAAAATCACTGACCCCACCCTGAACCATATTCACAAAAATCACTGACCCCTCCCTGAACCATATTCACCAAAATCACTGACCCCTCCCTGACCCATATTCACCAAAATCAGTGACCCCTCCCCGAACCATATTCAGCAAAATCACTGACCCCTCCCTGACCCATATTCACCAAAATCAGTGACCCCTCCCCGAACCATATTCACCAAAATCACTGAACCCTCCCCGAACCATATTCACCAAAATCACGGACCACTCCCCGACCCATATACACCAAAATCACTGACCCCTCCCTGTGCCATATTCACCAAAATCACTGACCCCTCCCTGTGCCATATTCACCAAAATCACTGACCCCTCCCTGAACCATATTCACCAAAATCACTGACCCCTCCCTGTGCCATATTCACCAAAATCACTGACCCCTCCCCGAACCACATTCACCGAAATCACTGACCCTTCCCTGAACCATATTCACCAAAATCACTGACCCCTCCCTGACCATATTCACCAAAATCACTGACCCCTCCCTGACCCATGTTCACCAAAATCAGTGACCCCTACCCAAACCATATTCACTGAAATCAATGACCCCTCCCTGAACCATATTCACCAAAATTACTGACCCCTCCCTGACCGACATTCACCAAAATCACTGACCCCTCCCTGACCCATATTCACCGAAATCACTGACACCTCCCCGAACCATATTCTCCGAAATCACTGACCCCTCCCTGACCCATATTCACCAAAATCACTGACCCCTCCCCGAACCATTTTCACCAAAATCACTGACCCCTCCCTGCACCATATTCACCAAAATCACTGACCCCTCCCTGACGCATATTCACCAGAATCACTGACCCCTCCCTGACCCATATTCACCCAAATCACTGATCCCTCCGTGACCCATATTCACCAAAATCACTGACCCCTCCCCAAACCAGAAACACCAAAATCTCTGACCCCTCCCTGACCCATATTCACCAAAATCACTGATCCCTGCCCGAACCATATTCACCAAAATCACTGACCCCTCCCCGATCCATATTCACCAAAATCACTGACCATACCCGGACCCATATTCACCGAAATCACTGAGCCCTCCCTGACCCATATTCACCAAAATCACTGGTCCCTCCCTGAACCATATTCACCAAAATCACTGACCCCTCCCTGACCCATATTCACCAAAATCACTGATCCCTCCCCGAACCATATTCACCAAAATCACTGACCCCTCCCCGAAACATATTCACGGAAATCACTGACCCCTCCCCGAACAATATTCACCGAAATCACTGACCCCTCCCCGAACTATATTCACCGAAATCACTGACCCCTCCCTGACCCATATTCACCGAAATCACTGACCCCTCCCCGACCCATATTCACCTAAATCACTGACCCCTCCCTGAACCATATGCACCAAAATCACTGACCCCTCCCTGAACCATATTCACCAAAATCACTGTCCACTCCCCGAACCATATTCACCAAAATCACTGACCCCTCCCCGAACCATATTCAGCAAAATCACTGACCCCTCCCTGACCCATATTCACCAAAATCACTGACCCCTCCCCGAACCATATTCAGCAAAATCACTGACCCCTCCCCGAACCATATTCAGCAAAATCACTGACCCCTCCCTGACCCATATTCACCAAAATCACGGACCCCTCCCCGAACCATATTCAGCAAAATCACTGACCCCTCCCCGACCCATATTCACCAAAATCACGGACCACTCCCCGACCCATATTCACTAAAATCACTGACCCCTCCCTGACGCATTTTCACCGAAATCACTGACCCAGAACCACATTCACCGAAATCACTGACCCTTCCCTGAACCATATTCACCAAAATCACTGACCCCTCCCTGAGATATTCACCAAAATCACTGACCCCTCCCTGACCCATGTTCACCAAAATCAGTGACCCAACCCGAACCATATTCACCGAAATCAATGACCCTCCCTGTACCATCTTCACCGAAATTACTGACCCCTCCCTGACCCATATTCACCAAAATCACTGATCCCTCCCTGAACCATATTCACCAAACTCACTGACCTCTCCTGGAACCATATTCACCAAAATCAATGACTCCTTCCCGAACCATATTCACCGCAATCACTGACCCCTCCCTGACCATATTCACCAAAATCACTGACCCCTCCCTGACCCATGTTCACCAAAATCAGTGACCCCTACCCAAACCATATTCACTGAAATCAATGACCCCTCCCTGAACCATATTCACCAAAATTACTGACCCCTCCCTGACCGACATTCACCAAAATCACTGACCCCTCCCTGACCCATATTCACCGAAATCACTGACACCTCCCCGAACCATATTCTCCGAAATCACTGACCCCTCCCTGACCCATATTCACCAAAATCACTGACCCCTCCCCGAACCATTTTCACCAAAATCACTGACCCCTCCCTGCACCATATTCACCAAAATCACTGACCCCTCCCTGACGCATATTCACCAGAATCACTGACCCCTCCCTGACCCATATTCACCCAAATCACTGATCCCTCCGTGACCCATATTCACCAAAATCACTGACCCCTCCCCAAACCAGAAACACCAAAATCTCTGACCCCTCCCTGACCCATATTCACCAAAATCACTGATCCCTGCCCGAACCATATTCACCAAAATCACTGACCCCTCCCCGATCCATATTCACCAAAATCACTGACCATACCCGGACCCATATTCACCGAAATCACTGAGCCCTCCCTGACCCATATTCACCAAAATCACTGGTCCCTCCCTGAACCATATTCACCAAAATCACTGACCCCTCCCTGACCCATATTCACCAAAATCACTGATCCCTCCCCGAACCATATTCACCAAAATCACTGACCCCTCCCCGAAACATATTCACGGAAATCACTGACCCCTCCCCGAACAATATTCACCGAAATCACTGACCCCTCCCCGAACTATATTCACCGAAATCACTGACCCCTCCCTGACCCATATTCACCGAAATCACTGACCCCTCCCCGACCCATATTCACCTAAATCACTGACCCCTCCCTGAACCATATGCACCAAAATCACTGACCCCTCCCTGAACCATATTCACCAAAATCACTGTCCACTCCCCGAACCATATTCACCAAAATCACTGACCCCTCCCCGAACCATATTCAGCAAAATCACTGACCCCTCCCTGACCCATATTCACCAAAATCACTGACCCCTCCCCGAACCATATTCAGCAAAATCACTGACCCCTCCCCGAACCATATTCAGCAAAATCACTGACCCCTCCCTGACCCATATTCACCAAAATCACGGACCCCTCCCCGAACCATATTCAGCAAAATCACTGACCCCTCCCCGACCCATATTCACCAAAATCACGGACCACTCCCCGACCCATATTCACTAAAATCACTGACCCCTCCCTGACGCATTTTCACCGAAATCACTGACCCAGAACCACATTCACCGAAATCACTGACCCTTCCCTGAACCATATTCACCAAAATCACTGACCCCTCCCTGAGATATTCACCAAAATCACTGACCCCTCCCTGACCCATGTTCACCAAAATCAGTGACCCAACCCGAACCATATTCACCGAAATCAATGACCCTCCCTGTACCATCTTCACCGAAATTACTGACCCCTCCCTGACCCATATTCACCAAAATCACTGATCCCTCCCTGAACCATATTCACCAAACTCACTGACCTCTCCTGGAACCATATTCACCAAAATCAATGACTCCTTCCCGAACCATATTCACCGCAATCACTGACCCCTCCCTGTACCATATTCAGCAAAATCACTGACCCCTCCCTGACCCATATTCACCAAAGCCACTGACCCCTCCCCAAACCATATTCACCAAAATCACTGACCCCTCCCTGTACCATATTCACCGAAATCACTGACCCCTCCCTGACCCATATTCACCAAACTCACTGACCCCTCCCTGAACCATATTCACCAAAATCACTGACCTCTCCTGGAACCATATTCACCAAAATCAATGACTCCTTCCCGAACCATATTCACCGCAATCACTGACCCCTCCCTGTACCATATTCAGCAAAATCACTGACCCCTCCCTGACCCATATTCACCAAAGCCACTGACCCCTCCCCAAACCATATTCACCAAAATCACTGACCCCTCCCTGTACCATATTCACCGAAATCACTGACCCCTCCCTGACCCATATTCACCAAAATCACTGACCCGTCCCCGAACCATATTCACCGAAATCACTGACCCCTCCCCGAAACATATTCATCGAACTCACTGACCACTCCCCGAACCATATTCACCGAAATCACTGTCCACTCCCCGAACCATATTCACCAAAATCTCTGACCCGTCCCTGTACCATATTCACCCAAATCACTGACCCCTCCCGGACCCATATTCACCAAAATCACTGACCCCTCCCCGAACCATATTCACCAAAATCACTGACCTCTCCCTGACCCATATTCACCGAAATCACTGACCCTTCCCGGACCCATATTCAGCGAAATCACTGACCCCTCCCTGACCCATATTCACCGAAATCACTGGTGCCTGCCTTAACCATATTCACCGAAATCACTGACCCCTCCCTGACCCATATTTACCAAAATCACTGACCCCTCCCCGAACCATATTCACCAAAATCACTGACCCCTCCCCGAAACATATTCACGGAAATCACTGACCCCTCCCCGAACCATATTCACCGAAATCACTGACCCCTCCCTGAACCATATTCACCGACATCACTGACCCCTCCCTGACCCATATTCACCAAAATCACTGACCCCTCCCCGAACCATATTCACCAAAATCACTGACCCCTCCCCGACC
This sequence comes from Stegostoma tigrinum, assembly GCF_030684315.1. Lineage (NCBI taxonomy): Eukaryota > Metazoa > Chordata > Chondrichthyes > Orectolobiformes > Stegostomatidae > Stegostoma > Stegostoma tigrinum. The sequence goes on along the minus strand of NC_081399.1, from coordinate 10,567,376 downwards.
CATATTCACCAAAATCACTGACCGCTCCCCGACCCATATTCACCAAAATCACTGACCCCTCCCCGAACCATATTCATCAAAATCACTGACCCCTCCCTGACCCATATTCACCAAAATCAGTGACCCCTCCCCGAACCATATTCACCAAAATCACGGACCCCTCCCCGACCAACATTCACCGAAATCACTGACCCTTCCCTGAACCATATTCACCAAAATCACTGACCCCTCCCTGAGATATTCACCAAAATCACTGACCACTCCCTGACCCATATTCACCAAAATCACTGACCCCTCCCCGACCCATATTCACCGAAATCAATGACCCCCTCCCCGAACCATATTCACCAAAATTACTGACCCCTCCCCGAACCATATTCACCAAAATCACTGACCCCTCCCTGACCCATATTCACCGAAATCACTGACCCCTCCCTGACCCATATTCACCAAAATCACTGACCCCTCCCTGTACCATTTTCACCGAAATCACTGACCCCTCCCTGTACCATATTCACCAAAATCACTGACCCCTCCCAGACCCATATTCACCAAAATCAGTGACAACTCACCGAACCATATTCACCAAAATCACTGACCTCTCCCTGACCGATATTCACCGAAATCACTGACCCTTCCCGGACCCATATTCACCGAAATCACTGACCCCTCCCTGACCCATATTCACCAAAATCAATGACCCCTCCCCGAACCATATTCACCAAAATCACTGACCCCTCCCTGTACCATATTCAGCAAAATCACTGACCCCTCCCTGACCCATATTCACCAAAGCCACTGACCCCTCCCCGATCCATATTCACCAAAATCACTTACCCCTCCCTGTACCATATTCACCGAAATCACTGACCCCTCCCTGACCCATATTCACCGAAATCACTGACCCGTCCCCGAACCATATTCACCGAAATCACTGACCCCTCCCCGAAACATATTCACCGAAATCACTGCCCCCTCCCCGAAACATATTCACCCAAATCACTGACCCCTCCCCCGAACCATATTCACCAAAATCACTGACCCCTCCCCGACCCATGTTCACCAAAATCACTGACCCCTCCCCGAACCATATTCACCAAATTCACTGACCGCTCCCCGACCCATATTCACCGAAATCACTGCCCCCTCCCGGAAACATATTCACCAAAATCACTGACCCCTCCCCGAACCATATTCATCAAAATCAATGACCCCTCCCTGACCCATATTCACCAAAATCAGTGACCCCTCCCTGTACCATATTCACCAAAATCACTGACCCCTCCCTGTACCATATTCACCCAAATCACTGACCCCTCCCTGACCCATATTCACCAAAATCACTGACCCTTTCCCGAACCATATTCACCAAAATCACTGACCTCTCCCTGACCCATATTCACCGAAATCACTGACCCTTCCCGGACCCATATTCACCGAAATCACTGACCCCTCCCTGACCCATATTCACCGAAATCACTGACCCCTCCCTGACCCATATTCACCAAAATCACTGACCCTTCCCGGACCCATATTCACCGAAATCGCTGACCCCTCCCTGACCCATATTCACCGAAATCACTGGTCCCTCCCTGAACCATATTCACCAAAATCACTGACCCCTCCCCGAACCATATTCACCAAAATCACTGACCCCTCCCTGTACCATATTCACCGAAATCACTGACCCCTCCCCGACCCATATTCACCAAAATCACTGGTCCCTCCCTGAACCATATTCACCAAAATCACTGACCCCTCCCCGAACCATATTCACCAAAATCGCTGACCCCTCCCTGACCCATATTCACCGAAATCACTGACCCCTCCCTGAACCATATTCACCAAAATCACTGTCCCCTCCCCGACCCATATTCACCAAAATCTCTGACCCCTCCCTGTACCATATTCACCAAAATCACTGACCCCTCCCCGAACCATCTTCACCAAAATCACTGACCCCTCCCCGACCCTTATTCACCGAAATCACTGACCCCTCCCCGACCCATATTCACCAAAATCACTGACTCCTCCCCGAACCGTATTCACCAAAATCACTGACCCCTCCCCGACCCATGTTCACCAAAATCCCTGACCCCTCCCCGAACCATATTCACCAAAATCACTGACCCCTCCCTGACCCATATTCACGAAAATCACTGACCCCTCCCTGAACCATATTCACCAAAATCATTGACCCCTCCCCTGACCCATGTCTCCGAAATATTGATAACCATGCTTGGCTGCCTCAAACTATCCCAAAGTTTCACACTCCCCCAAAATATTAACCTCACTCCCCTTCAATTTCCTCGCTATCACTCTCTGTCCGTTCCCTCTCTCTTCTCCTCTCTCTCTCTCATACTGTTACTCTCTCTCACCTTTCCCCATTCCTTATCTATCACTGCTTTTCTCTCCACCTCCCTTTCTACCACATTATCCTGTCTCTTTTCTTCTGTCCTTTCTCCATTTCTCCCTCTATCTCCCTATTTTCTTCTTCCCTCCATCATGCTCGCCCTTGGGCTCTGTCTGTTTCTCAGTTTTTTGGTCACATCATAGTCTCTTGTGGGTGAGCCCAGGACCAGAGGGCACAGCCTCAGATGGAGAGGCACCAATTTAAGACTGAGATGAGGAGGAATATCTTCGCTGCTACAGAGAGCAGTGGGGGCGCAGAGCCCTTGTTGGTATTTAGGGCCAAGATAGGGAGATCCTTGATCAAGCAGGGAATGGAGGATTACGGGGGGAAGGGGCAGGATTATAGACGGGAGGAATCTTGGATCAGCCATGAATGAATGCTTGAGCGTTGGAGCAGACTCTATGCCCTACCCCTGCTCCTATTTCTTATGGTGTGACTCCTCTCTGGGGCTATACCGTTAGAAACCAGGTCCCACTACTCCCCTGGAAAGTTAATCGTTTTGGAAAACACTGAAAGTTCCCTCATTTATCTCCCTTTCAGTCCCAGATTTAAAGCAAACATTGATCAGGTTTTTATCCTGAACAAGAGTTGCTATTTAAGAGTTTAACAACAGCTAGACAGTTATATACATCTCTACGCATTAAAACTCCGATACAAACGCCCTGAAACAAACAGAAAAGAACACAGAGTAAAACAGATTACAGACAGAGCGAAAGATGGGTTGGTGCTTGTTCCGAGGCCCTGTTGTTGAGATGATTTTTATGGCACTTCTGTTGGCCAACTCATCGATTCAGTCATCTTTCTCCAGACGCTGGTTCACTTGTTAAAAAAACTCTGACTGACTATGTAAATGTCACAGCTTATAACCCACTGGAAGGAGAAACTGTCCTCCTTCAGGTTTACTATGACGTTTGACTGCAAAGAACAGAGAGACTGCTACACAGCTGGGGAAGAACTGAACACCTCTCTCTCTCTCTCTTCCCCCCCCCCCCCAACTCTTTCACTCTCTCCATCCCCCCTTCTCTCTCCCTCTAACTCTCTCTCTCTCACTTTCACTCTCTCCCCCCTTCTCTCTCCCTCTCTATCTCTCTCACTCTCTCTCTCACTCACTCTGCCTCACTCTCACTCTGACCCCTCTCCTCTCTCTCTCTCCATCTCTCTCTCTCTTTCACATTCATTCACTCATGCTGTCTCCCTCTCTCACTCACTCTATCTCCCTGCTTCTCTCTCACTCTCTCTCTCCCTTCTCTCCCTTTCTCACTCTCTCTCTCTCTCTCTCACACACGCACACACACTCCCTCTTCTCTCTCTGTCTCCCACTCTCTCTCACACACACACTCTCTCTCCCTCTTCTCTCTCTCTTTCTCAATCTCTCTCTCTCTCTCATTTGTGCCTATGCTGTGATTTGGTGTTGGTTGCCAATTGCTCAGAGTTACCCGGGATCCAAACACAACAAAGCATCAGACATTGATGGATGGTCACTAGCCCATAGACCAATTAACTTCTGTTGCCAGTGAAAGCTACATCTGTCTACCCCCTTTGAATGAGCTGCAACTCAATCCTCAATGACTGCATGTTCAAACAATTCTTTATGATGCAGGGAACGGGGCTCAGGCATCATTTCAAAATTACAGTCACCTTTTCAAACACCAACTTTAAAGAAAAGTTATTTCTCATGTCACTCCAGTTTACTTTTGAAAGCTTAAAGTTAATAGACTCAGTCCTCTCTCTCTCTGTGTCTCTCTCTCTCTGTCTCTCTGTCTCTGTCTCTGTTTCTGTCTCTGTCTCTCTGTCTCTCTCTCTGTCTCTTTCTCTCCCTGTCTGTCTCTCACTCTCTCTCTGTCTCTGTCTCTCTCTCTCTCTCTCTCTCTCTGTCTCTCTCCCTCTGTCTCTCACTCTCCCTCTGTCTCTCACTCTCTCTCTGTCTCTTTCTCTCTTTCTCTCACTCTATCTCCCTCTCTCTCTGTCTCTCACTCTCTCTCTGTCTCTTTCTCTCTTTCTCTCACTCTATCTCCCTCTCTCTCTGTCTCTGTCTCTCACTCTCTCTCTCTCTGTCTGTCTGTCTCTCTCTCTCTCTCTGTCTCTCTCTCTTTGTCTCTCACTCTCCGTCTCTCACTCTCCCTCTGTCTCTCACTCTCTCTCTGTCTCTTTCTCTCTCTGTCTCTCACTCTATCTCTCTCTGTCTCTTTCTGTTTCTTTCTCTCTCTCTCTCCTTGCATCCTTTTCTCTCCCTGTATTTCGGTTTTGCTCTCTCTCACTCTTTCATCCCTTAGCACTCTCATCCCCAGCCTGGCCTTGGAGTAGCCCATTTCTGTTCAGCATGGATAACGTTAAGGCCTTAGGGACATGTGTGTTCCCAGCGTCATGCTCCTATCACCATGTGCTACGGGACACCCTCTTCCACTGCCACTTCTCACCACCGAGTCAACAGCTAGTTAATCAGCGGTTAACTCCCCGAGCTTGTGAGTGGTTAATAGCTACAAGGCTCTGATACCCGGTTAACGGCCTCGAGTTCAAAGTTAGCGATGGCTAACTGGCAACTATGAGAAGCACAGATGAAAATAACAACAGCTGAACACTGTTGGCACAGGTTGGTGAGGAGTTATAGTTGCTGAGTACTGGTTAGTACACAAAGTCTGGCAAAGAAAACAGCGATGGCTAACGCGAGCATTGATGGACCATTTGAGTTCTCAAGTGACGGGTTAAGTATTGTTCCCAACGCAGGAATGATATAATGGTCGGTCAGTCATTACCCTTTACCCAGAACCTGTGGGATGTAGGTTCACTGATATTTATTCGGGGGGGGGGTGTTGTTGGATTTACTCGAATCGCTTGCACTGAAATGAATAAATATATTTATGAAGTGAACAAAAAGTTGGTTTCAGTTATCACAAGGTTAATGGAGGAGTAAATCCATCACACTTTCTGTGGGATGGTTCATTTAAGATGGAGAAACACATGAGAAGTTATAATCATGGCATATCTATGCTTCTGTGTGTGTGTGCGTGCAAGAGAGAGTGTGCATGTGTGTGTGAGAGTGAGTGTTCATGTGTGTGTGCACGTGTGTGAGAGAGAGAGAGAGTGTTCGTGGGTGTGTGTGTTCGTGTGTGTCAATGCATGACACCAGCATTGTAGGTCAGACTTCAAATGACAAAACAGAGTACTGGAGATGGGGACAGCGCTCAGTGACACCGGGTAAAGCTGACAATCAGTGCAACATTGAGGGCCGAAGGGCCTGTGCTATGCTGTAATGTTCTGTGTTCTATGTGTCCCTCCCTCATTCTCAGCGAAATGAAGGAGCTGGTCACTCAGGAAGCCAAGTGCAGGGCACGGCCCTGTCTGTGTCACTGGTGCTGAGGTTTGGTTTGTCGGGGCAGGGGGTGTGGGTGTGTGATCGGGAGCTTCGAGTCCCTAGGAGTGACAGTCAACAACAATCTGTCCCGGTCTATCAATGTGTCAGTCAAGAACGCACAACAGCGCCTGCACTTCCTGAGGAGGCTATGCAAATTCAGCTGCTCCGCAGGGACTCTCAGCAATTTGAAATCGACGCGCTGTAGAAAGCCTCCTACCCAGACGTGTCACAGCCTGGTACAGCCGCTGCTGTGCCCCAGGATTGTGGGAAACTACAGAGAACTGTGAACACGGCGCAGACCATCACACAAACCAGCTTTCCATCCATGTGTACTTCCCGCTGCTTCGGGAAAGCAGGCAAACATCAGATCCCTCCCATCCTCGGTTTTACTCTCCTCCGCCCTCCTGCAGCCAGCAGGTGTAAAGGTGACTGACTGACTGACTGAGCCCTTGTCTCAGCTGCACACACAGACACACAGACACACAGACACACAGACACACAGACACACAGACACACAGACACACAGACACACAGACACACAGACACACAGACACACAGACACACAGACACACAGACACACAGACACACAGACACACAGACACACAGACACACAGACACACAGACACACAGACAGCCTCAACTCTCTATTTGTAATATAATCTCCCTTCCTGCTCTCTCATTTCCCTCACATCCTTACCGCCCTACTGCGTTTCTCACTCTCCATTATCCCTCAATGAGAACACATGCCAACTTCTTCCCCACGTCCATCAACACAAGCTCAGTTATCACCAGACATCGTGGCACTTTTCCCTTATTTCCTTGGTCTTTCAAAACTCAACTTGTCCCTCCCACTTTACATTCGTCCCTAACTTCCTCCACCATTATATACACCCTTCCTAATTCCTATAGCTCTTCACGCTCATTTCCAAATTCTACACTTTGCACACACTCCCTACCTCCACCACCCTCTGTACACACACTCCCTACCTCCACCACCCTCTGTACACACACTCCCCCACTTTATACATGCTCTCCAATTCGATGGCCTCTTTACACACACTTCTTAACCCTGCATCACCTTTACACACGCTCCCTAATCCTAGACTCCTTAAATGTGCTCACTAATCCGACACCCTCAATACACACACTCCCTAATCCCACATCCTCTTCATACACGATCCCGAAACCCACACAATATTTACACACCCTCCCTAATCCAACTCCGTCCTTATAAACGCTCCCTTATGGCGCACCATCTTTATACCTTCTCCCTAAACCAGCACCTTTTTTGATGCATGGTCCCTGAACCAAATCCCTCTTTCTAGACGCTCCCTAAGACCTCACCGTCTTTATATATACTCCCTAATCCCACACCATCTTTATACACACTCTCTAATCCCACACCCTTCTTACACACTCTCCCTGACCCCACACCCTCTTTATCCACGCTCCCTAAACCCACATACTCACTAATCCCACAGACTGTACAAACGCTCGCTAAAGCCCACACCATTTTAATACATGCTCCCTAATTTTACATCCTCTTTATACACGCTCCCTAATATGACACCTTGATTATACACACTCTCTAATCCCACACACTCTTTACACACATTCCCTAATCCCACACACTCTTTACAAACTCTCCCTAATCCTGCAACATCTTTACACACAGTCCATAAACGCACAACCTCTTTATACATGCTCCCTAATCCCTCACACTCTTTACACACGTTACCTAATCCTACACACATTTTATACACGCTCCCGAATCCCACACCCTCTTTATACACACTCCTGAATCCCGCACCCTCTTTATACACACTCCTGAATCCCGCACCCTCTTTATACACACTCCTGAATCCCGCACCCTCTTTATACACACTCCTGAATCCCGCACCACCTTTACACACACTTCCTCATAGCACACGCTCCTTACATACGCTCACTAATCCCACTCTCATTACACACGCTCCCTAATCCTACAGGGAATTTATAGATACTCCCTAATCCAACCTCTTTTCTACACTCGCCCCCTAATCCCACACCCTCAAAACATGCCCCCTGCTTTCATACCCTCTTTTCACACTCTCCCTAGTCCCATAACCTCTTTACACACACTCCCTAATGCTACACCATCTTTATACCTGCTCGGTAAACCTACACCCTCTTTACACACTCCCCCTACTCCCATACCATCTTTACACACTCTCGCTAATCCTACACCATCTTTCTAAACACTCCCTAAACCCACACCATCATTATACACGACCCTAATCCCACACCATATTTACACACTCTCCCTAATCCCACAAGCACTTTATACACACTCCCTAATCCAATTCTCTCGTTACACCCACTCCCAAATCCCACGTCCTCTTTACACATGCTCCCTCACCCCATTCCGTCTTTTTATACACATGCTACCTCATCCTACTCCCTGTTTACTGACGCACCCTAATGCCACACCATGTTCATACATCCTCCCTAATTCCACACCCTCTTTGTGCTCACTCTTTAATCTTATTCATTCTTTATACACACTCCCTAATCCCACATCCCCTATACACACAATGCCTAATCATACACCCGCTTTATGCACATGCTCTAATCCCATACCCTCTTTTTACATGCTCCCTAACACCACACACAATTTATATGCACTCCCTAATCCCACACCCTCTTTACACATGCTCCCGCATCCCATGCCCTGTTTATACACACTCGCTAATCCCAAACCTTCATTATACACTCTCCCTAATCCCATACTCTCTTTACACACGCTCCGTGATCCTACACCATCTTCCTACAGGCTCCCTAATCCCACACCATCTTTATACACGCTCATTAATCCCACACGCTCTTTATACACTCTCCCTAATCCCACACCCTCTTTACACACGCTCCCTCATTTCATACCATCTTTGTTCAAACTCGCTTATCCCATATCTTCATTACACTCTCCCTAATCCCACACCCTCTTCACACTCTCCCTAATCCCACACCCCCTTTACACACGCTCCCGAATCTCACATCTCCTTTACACACTCACCATAATCCCACATCTTTACACATGCTCCATAAAACCAAAAGCACTTTATACACTCTCCAGAATCTAACTTCTTCTTTACATCCGTTCCCTAATCTCACACCCTCCTTCTGCATGCTTCCTCATGCCACACCCTCTTTCTACACACTCCCTAACCTCACACCATCATGAGACATGTTCCCAATCCAATACCATCTTTACACACTTCTCCCTAATTCCACACCCTCTTTACACACACTCCCTAATCCCACAACTTCTTCTTGCACATGCTCCCTAATCTCACTCTCACTATATAGACACTCCCTAATCCCTCAACCTATTTATACAACTTCCCTAATCCTACACCCACTTTAGAAACACTCCCTAGTCCTACACACTCCCTCTAATTCCACATCATCTATCTACATACTCCGTAATTCCACACCCACTTTATGAACGCTCCCTATTTCCACACCCTCTTTTTAGACACTCCCTAATCCCACACCCTTTTTGTACACAGTCCCTCATCCAACACTCGGTTTCCACATACTCCCTACTCCTACACCGTCTCTACACACACTCCCCATCCCACATCCTCTTTACACGCGTACCCTAATCCAATACCCTCTTTACAGACACTTCCTAAACCCACACCATTTTTCCACATGTTCCCACACACTCCCTAATCCCACGCCATCATTATACACGACCCCAAATCCTACACAATCTTTACATGCTCTCCCTAATCCCACACTTCTCTACACTCGCTTCCTAATTGCACACCCTCTTTATACACGGTCCCTCATCGCACACCAACTTTGTACACGCTCCCTAATCCTATCCCCTCTTTATACACCCTCCCTAATCCCACACCCTCTTTATACACGCTCCCTAACCGCACATCCTCTTTTTCCACACTCCGTACACCCACACACTCTTTACACAGGCTCCCTAATCCCACATCCTCTTTGTACATACTCCCAAATCCCACACACCCTTTATATATGCTCCCGAAACCTGCACCATCGTTCCACACACTCCGTAATCCCACACGATCTTTATTCATTCTCCCTCATTTGACACTTTGTTTCCACACACTCACTAATCCAACATCCTCTCTACATACAGTCCCTAATCCTACACCACCTTTACACATACTCCCTAATCCCACACCATTTTTGCACACACTTTCTAATCCCACACCCTCTTTATACACCCTCACTAATTCCACTCCTTCTTTACACACGCTCCTAAATCCCACACCATTTTTACACACACTCCCTAATCCCACACCCTCTATATACTGGTTCCTTCATATCACACCATCTTTATACATGCTTCGAAATCCTATACCCCATTTATACCCACTCCCTAATCCTACACCCACTGTACACATGCTCCCTAATCCCGTGCCCTCTTTATAGACACTGCCTAATGCCACACCTTCTTTATACGCACTCCCTAATCACACACCCTCTTTATACTCGCTCCCTAATCCCACTCCAACTTTATAGATGCTCCCTAATTCCACATCCTCAGAACACACAATCCCTAATACCACGTCCTTGTTATATAAGTGCCCTAATCGCATGCCATCTTTCTACACACTCCCTAATCCCACACCCTCATGATACACACTCCATAAACCCACACCCTCTTTATACACACTCCCTAATCCCACACCCTCATGATACACACTCCATAATCCCACACCCACTTTTTATAATCCCTAATCACACACAATCTTTACACACACTCCCTAATCCTACGACCTCCTTACACACACCCCCTAATCCAACAATCTCTATTTACACATGCTCCCTCATCCCACCCTCACTATATATTCATCCCTACTCCCACAACTCATTTATATAACCTCCCTAATCCCACACCCTCTTTAGACACACTCCCTAATCCCACTCACTCCTCACACATTCTCCCTAATCCCACATCATCATTATACAAGCTCCCTAATTCTACACCCACTTTATGCTTGCTCCCTAAACCCAAACCCTCGAAACACACACAATCCCTAATCCTACACCCTTTCTGTACACACTCCCACAACGCACACTCTCTTTCCACATATTCCATACTCCCACAACCCCTCTCCACACACACTCCCCAATCCCACTCCATTTTTAAACATGGTCCCTAATCTCACTCCCTCTAATATAGACAAAAATCTCACACCTTGTTTATGCAAATTCCCCAGTCCCTCATCCCATACTCTCTTTATACACGGTCCCTAATCCTACGCACTCTTTAGACACACTTCCTAATCCCACTCCTTCTTTACATATGCTCCCTAATCTCATGTCCTCTTTATACACACACACCATATGCCCACACACTGTTTCCATACACCTTCGAATCCTACAACCTCTTTCTTACACATACTCCCTAATCCCACACCCTCTTTATGTATGATCCCTAATCCTGCACCATCCTTAAACACACTCCCTTATTTCAAAAAGCCATTAAACACAATCCCTAATACCACATCCAGTTTATACACACTCCCAAATTCCACACCCTCTTTACACACACTCCCTAATCACACACATTCCTTACACATTCTCCCTAATTCCACTCCTTCTTTATACACACTCCCTAATCACACATCCTCTTTACACATGCTCCCTAATCACACATCCTCTTTATACACACTCCCTAATCACACATCCTCTTTACACATGCTCCCTAATCACATATCCTCTTTACACATGCTCCCTAATCACACATCCTCTTTATACACGCTCCCTAATCACACATCCTCTTTATACACACTCCCTAATCACACATCCTCTTTACACATGCTCCCTAATCACATATCCTCTTTACACATGCTCCCTAATCACACATCCTCTTTACACATGCTCCCTAATCACACATCCTCTTTATGCATGCTCTCTAAACTCCTCTTTGTACAGGCTCCCTAATCCAAAACACTCTTTACACACATTCCCTAATCCCACACCATCTTTACACACACTCCCTAATCCTACACCATCTTTCTATACGCTCCCTAATCCCACACCCTCTTTACTCATGCTCCCTAATCCCAAACCATTTTTATACATGCTCCCTAATCCAGCAACCTCTTTTTACACACGCTCCCTATCCCACTCCTAATCCTACACCCTTTCTGTACACACTCCCACAACGCACACTCTCTTTCCACATATTCCATACTCCCACAACCCCTCTCCACACACACTCCCCAATCCCACTCCATTTTTAAACATGGTCCCTAATCTCACTCCCTCTAATATAGACAAAAATCTCACACCACATGCTCCCTAATCCCACAGGATCTTAAAACATGCTCCCTCATCTCACACTGTCTTTCCACATTCTCTCTAATCCCATATCCTCTATACCCACAGTCACTAATCCCACCCCCTCTTTACACAGGCTCCCTAACCCTACACCCTCTTTATACACTCTCCCTAATCAAACATGCTCCCTAATCCCACCCTCACTGAATGGACACTCCCTAATCCGACAACCTGTTTATACAACCTTCCTAACCCTACACCCTCTTTAGACAAACTCCCTAAACCTACACACTCCTGAAACCTTCGCCCTAATCCCACATCATCTTTATACATACTCCCTAATTCCACACCCACCGTATGCACGCTCCCTGATCCTGCTGCTTCTTTACACGTGCTCCCTCATCACACATCATCTAATTCCACACTATATATTGGCAACACTCTTTACTCACGCTCCTGAACCCTACAACCTATTTTAACACCTGCTCTGTAATCACCCTTCCTCTTTATATGCTTTCCCTAATGCCACACCATCTTTATACATGCTCCCCAATCCCACACCCATTTATACACACTCCCTAATCCCACACCCTCTTTAGACACACTCCCTAATCCCACACACTCCTCACACATTCTCCCTAATCCCACATTATCATTATACAAGCTCCCTAATTCTACACCCACTTTATGGTTGCTCCCTAATCCCAAACCCTCGATACACACACAATCCCTAATACCACACCATCTTGATACACGCTCCCCAATTCCTGCACACTCCCTAATCGCACACCATCTTCATACAAACTCACTAATCTCACCCACTTTTTCACACTCCCTAATCCTACACCATCTTCATACACGGTCCGTAATCCCACACCCTGTTTCCACACATTCCCTAATCCCACACCTTCTATACACACGCTCCCTAATCCTGCAGCACCTTTACACACGCTCCCTAATCCCACACCACTTTACACACGCTCCCTAATCCCACACCTCTTTACACACACTCCCTAATCCCACACCATCTTTATAGACACCCACTAATCCCACACCATCTTTACACACACTCCCTAATCCTACACCATTTTTACACACACTCCCTAATTCCACACCATCTTTACACACACTCCCTAACCCTACACCATCTTTCTACATGCCCCCATTCCCACACCCTCATTATACACACTCCGTATATCGACACCCTGTTCACACATGCGCCCTAATCAAATAAATATTAACTTTTATTAATTTTTATTAATTTTTAAATATTAATTTTTACACACGGTCCCGAACCCTACACCCTCTTTATACACAGTCCCAAATCAAACAAGCTGTTTTTACACATGCTTCGGAATCCCACTCTCACTAGATAGGCACTCCCTAATCCCACAGTCCGTTCATACAACCTCCCTAATCCTACACCCTCTTTAGGGAGGGGGTGTAGTGGCTGGAAGGGGTTACAGAGACAGGGAGGGGGCGTAGAGGCTGGAGGGGGTTACAGAGATAGGGAGGGGTGTAGGGGCTGGAGGAGGTTACAGAGATAGGGAGGGGGTGTAGGGGGTTACAGAGATAGGGAGGGGGTGTAGGGGCTGGAAGGGGTTACAGAGACAGGGAGGGGGCGTAGAGGCTGGAGGGGGTTACAGAGATAGGGAGGGGGTGTAGGGGCTGGAGGAGGTTACAGAGATAGGGAGGGGGTGTAGGGGGTTACAGAGATAGGGAGGGGGCGTAGGGGCTGGAGGGGGTTACAGAGATAGGGAGGGGGTGTAGGGGCTGGAGGGGGTTACAGAGATAGGGAGGGGGTGTAGGGGCTGGGGGAGGTTATAGAGATAGGGAGGGGGTGTAGGGGATGAAGGGGGTTACAGAGATAGGGAGGGGGTGTAGGGGATGAAGGGGGTTACAGAGATAGGGAGGGGGTGTAGGGGATGAAGGGGGTTACAGAGATAGGGAGGGGGTGTAGGGGATGAAGGGGGTTACAGAGATAGGGAGGGGGTGCAGGGGCTGGAGGGGGTTACAGAGATAGGGAGGGGGTGTAGGGGATGAAGGGGGTTACAGAGATAGGGAGGGGGTGTAGGGGCTGCAGGGGGTTACAGAGATGGGGGTGATGTAGGGAGTGGGCACTGTGGGAGGGTCAGTGCTGAGGGAGCGCTGCACTGTCGGAGGGTCAGTGCTGAGGGTGTGAGCACTGTCGGAGGGTCAGTTCTGAGTGAGCGCCGCACTGACGGAGGGTCAGTGCTGACAGAGGGGGCACTGTCGGTGGGTCAGGACTGAGGGAGTGAGCACTGTTGGAGGGTCAGTGCTGAGGGAGCGCCACACTTTTGGAGGGTCAGTGCTGAGGGAGTGGGCACTGTCGGAGGGTCAGTGCTGACAGAGTGGGAACTGTCGGTGGGTCAGCGCTGAGGGAGTGGGCACTGTGGGACGGTCAGTCCTGAGGGAGTGCCACACTGTCAGAGGGTCAGTGCTGAGGGAGCGCCACACTGTGGGAGGGTCAGTGCTGAGGGTGCGGGCACTCTCGGAGGGTCAGTGCTGAGGGAGTGGGCACTGTCGGAGGGTCAGTGCTGAGGGAGTGGGCACTGTCGAAGAGTCAGTGCTGAGGGAGCGCGGCACTGTCAGACGGTCAGTGCTGAGGGAGAGTCGCAATGTCGGAGGGTCAGTGCTGAGGGAGCGGGCACTGTGGGAGGGTCAGTGCTGAGGGAGCGGGCACTGTCGGAGGGTCAGCGCTGACGGAGTGGGCACTGTCGGAGGGTCAGTGCTGAGGGAGCGGGCACTGTCGGAGGGTCAGTACTGAGGGAGCGGGCACTGTCGGAGGGTCAGCGCTGACGGAGTGGGCACTGTCGGAGGGTCAGTGCCGAGGGAGTGGGCACTGTGGGAGGGTCAGTCCTGAGGGAGTGCCACACTGTCAGAGGGTCAGTGCTGAGGGAGCGCCACACTGTGGGGGGGTCAGTGCTGAGGAAGGGTCACACTGTGGGAGGGTCAGTGCTGAGGGTGCGGGCACTGTCGGAGGGTCAGTGCTGAGGGAGTGGGCACTGTCGGAGGGTCAGTGCTGAGGGAGTGGGCACTGTCGGAGGGTCAGTGCTGAGGGAGTGGGCACTGTGGGAGGGTCAGTGCTGAGGGAGTGGGCACTGTGGGAGTGTCAGTGCTGAGGGTGCGGGCACTGTTGGAGGGTCAGTGCTGAGGGAGCGGGCACTGTCAGAGGGTCAGTGCTGAGGGAGTGGGCACTGTCGGAGGGTCAGTGCTGAGGGAGCGGGCACTGTCAGAGGGTCAGTGCTGAGGGAGTGGGCACTGTCGGAGGGTCAGTGCTGAGGGAGCAGGCACTGTGGGAGTGTCAGTGCTGAGGGAGTGGGCACTGTCGGAGGGTCAGTGCTGAGGGAGCGGGCACTGTCAGAGGGTCAGTGCTGAGGGAGTGGGCACTGTCGGAGGGTCAGTGCTGAGGGAGTGGGCACTGTCGAAGAGTCAGTGCTGAGGGAGTGGGCACTGTCGGAGTGTCAGTGCTGAGGGAGTGGGCAGTGTCGGAGGGGCAGTACTGAGGGTGTGGGCACTGTCGGAGGGTCAGTGCTGAGGGAGCGGGCACTGTCGGTGGGTCAGTACTGAGGGTGTGGGCACTGTTGGAAGGTCAGTGCTGAGGGAGCGCCGCACTGTGGGAGGGTCAGTGCTGAGGGAGCGGGCACTGTCGGAGGGTCAGTGCTGAGGGTGCGGGCACTGTCGGAGGGTCAGTGCTGAGGGAGTGGACACTGTGGGAGTGTCAGTGCTGAGGGAGCGGGCACTGTGGGAGTGTCAGTGCTGAGGGAGCGGGCACTGTTGGAGGATCAGTGCTGAGGGAGCGCCGCACTGTGGAAGGGTCAGTGCTGAGGGAGTGGGCACTGTCGGAGGGTCAGTGCTGAGGGAGTGGGCACTGTCGGAGGGTCAGTGCTGAGGGAGTGGGCACTGTCGGAGGGTCAGTGCTGAGGGTGTGGGCACTGTCGGAGGGTCACTGCTGACAGAGTGGGCACTGTCGGTGGGTCAGTACTGAGGGAGTGAGCACTGTTGGAGGATCAGTGCTGAGGGAGAGTCGCAATGTCGGAGTGTCAGTGCTGAGGGAGCGGGCACTGTCGGAGGGTCAGTGCTGAGGGAGCGCCGCACTGTGGGAGGGTCAGTGCTGAGGGAGTGGGCACTGTCGGAGGGTCAGTGCTGAGGGAGTGGACACTGTGGGAGTGTCAGTGCTGAGGGTGCGGGCACTGTTGGAGGGTCAGTGCTGAGGGAGAGTCGCAATGTCGGAGGGTCAGTGTTGAGGGAGCGGGCACTGTCGGAGGGTCAGTGCTGAGGGAGTGGACACTGTGGGAGTGTCAGTGCTGAGGTAGCGGGCACTGTGGGAGGGTCAGTGCTGAGGGAGCGGGCACTGTCGGAGGGTCAGTGCTGAGGGAGCGGGCACTGTGGGAGTGTCAGTGCTGAGGGAGCGCCACACTGTCAGACGGTCAGTGCTGAGGGAGAGTCGCAATGTCGGAGGGTCAGTGCTGAGGGAGCGGGCACTGTCGGAGGGTCAGTGCTGAGGGAGCGCGGCACTGTCGGAGGGTCAGTGCTGAGGGAGCTGGCACTGTGGGAGGGTCAGTGCTGAGGGAGTGGGCACTGTCGGAGTGTCAGTGCTGAGGGAGCGGGCACTGTGGGAGGGTCAGTGCTGAGGGAGTGGGCACTGTCGGAGGGTCAATGCTGAGGGAGTGGACACTGTGGGAGTGTCAGTGCTGAGGGTGCGGGCACTGTTGGAGGGTCAGTGCAGAGGGAGTAGGTGCTGTTGGAGGGTCAGCGCTGAGGGAGTGGGCACTGTCGGAGGGTCAGTGCCAAGGGAGTGGGCACTGTGGGAGGGTCAGTCCTGAGGGAGTGCCACACTGTCAGAGGGTCAGTGCTGAGGGAGCGCCACACTGTGGGACGGTCAGTGCTGAGGGAGCGGGCACTGTCAGAGGATCATTGCCGAGGGAGCGCCGCACTGTGGGAGGGTCAGTGCTGAGGAAGTGGGCAGTGTCGGAGGGTCAGTGCTGAGGTAGCGGGCACTGTCGGAGGGTCAGTGCTGAGGGAGCGGGCACTGTCGGAGGGTCAGTGCTGAGGGAGCGCGGCACTGTCGGAGGGTCAGTGCTGAGGGAGCGGGCACTGTCGGAGGGTCAGTGCTGAGGGAGCGCCGCACTGTCGGAGGGTCAGTGCTGAGGGAGCACCGCACTTTCGGAGGGTCAGTGCTGAGGGAGCGGGCACTGTCGGAGGGTCAGTGCTGAGGGAGAGTCGCAATGTCGGAGGGTCAGTGCTGAGGGAGCGGGCACTGTCGGAGGGTCAGTGCTGAGGGAGCGCGGCACTGTCGGAGGGTCAGTGCTGAGGGAGCGGGCACTGTGGGAGTGTCAGTGCTGAGGGTGCGGGCACTGTCGGAGGGTCAGTGCTGAGGGAGCGGACACTGTGGGAGTGTCAGTGCTGGGGGAGCGGGCACTGTGGGAGGGTCAGTGCTGAGGGAGCGGGCACTGTCGGAGGGTCAGTGCGGAGGGTGTGGGCACTGTCGGAGGGTCAGTGCTGAGGGAGCGGGCACTGTCGGAGGATCAGTGCTGAGGGAGCGGGCACTGTTGGAGGGTCAGTGCTGAGGGAGCGGGCACTGTGGGAGGGTCAGTGCTGAGGGAGCGGGCACTGTGGGAGGGTCAGTGCTGACGGAGCGAGCTCTGTCGGAGGGTCAGTGCTGACGGAGCGAGCTCTGTCGGAGGGTCAGTGCTGAGGGTGCGGGCACTGTCGGAGGGTCAGTGCTGAGGGAGCGGGCACTGTGGGAGGGTCAGTGCTGAGGGAGCGGGCGCTGTTGGAGGGTCAGTGCTGAGGGAGCGGGCACTGTCAGAGGGTCAGTGCTGAGGGAGCGGGCGCTGTTGGAGGGTCAGTGCTGAGGGAGTGGGCACTGTTGGAGGGTCAGTGCTGACGGAGCGAGCTCTGTCGGAGGGTCAGTGCTGGGGGAGCGGGCACTGTCGGAGGGTCAGTGCTGAGGGTGCGGACACTGTCGGAGGGTCAGTGCTGAGGGAGCGGGCACTGTGGGAGGGTCAGTGCTGAGGGAGCGGGCGCTGTTGGAGGGTCAGTGCTGAGGGAGCGGGCACTGTCAGAGGGTCAGTGCTGAGGGAGCGGGCGCTGTTGGAGGGTCAGTGCTGACGGAGCGAGCTCTGTCGGAGGGTCAGTGCTGGGGGAGCGGGCACTGTCGGAGGGTCAGTGCTGAGGGAGCGGGCACTGTCGGAGGGACAGTGCTGAGGGTGCGGACACTGTGGGAGGGTCAGTGCTGAGGGAGCGGGCACTGTCGGAGGGTCAGTGCTGAGGGTGTGGGCACTGTCAGAGGGTCAGTGCTGAGGGTGCGGGCACTGTCGGAGGGTCAGTGCTGAGGGAGTGGGCACTGTCAGAGGAACAGTGTTGAGGGAGTGGACACTGTCGGAGGGTCAGTGCTGAGGGAGTGGACACTGTCGGAGGGTCAGTGCTGAGGGATCGGGCACTGTCGGAGGGTCAGTGCTGAGGGATCGGGCACTGTCGGAGGGTCAGTACTGAGGGAGTGGGCACTGTCGGAGGGTCAGTGCTGAGGAAGTGGGCACTGTCAGAGGGTCAGTGCTGAGGAAGTGGGCAGTGTTGGAGGGTCAGTGCTGAGGAAGTGGGCACTGTCGTAGGGTCTGTACTGAGGGAGTGGGCACTGTCGGAGGGTCAGTGCTGAGGGAGCGGGCACTGTCACAGGGTCAGTGCTGAGGGATCGGGCACTCACGGAGGGTCAGTGCTGAGGGAGTGGGCACTGTCGGAGGGTCAGTGCTGAGGGAGTGGGCACTGTCGGAGGGTCAGTGCTGAGGGAGTGGGCACTGTCGGAGGGTCAGTGCTGGGGGAGTGGGCACTGTCGGAGGGTCAGTGCTGAGGGTGCGGGCACTGTCAGAGGGTCAGTGCTGAGGGTGTGGGCACTATCGGAGGGTCAGTGCTGAGGGAGCGGGCGCTGTCGGAGGGTCAGTGCTGAGGGAGCGGGCACTGTCGGAGGGTCAGTGCTGAGGGTGTGGGCACTGTCGGAGGGTCTGGGCTGAGGGAGCGGGCACTGTCGGAGGGTCAGTGCTGAGGGAGTGGGCACTGTCGGAGGGTCAGTGCTGAGGGAGCGGGCACTGTCGGAGGGTCAGTGCTGAGGGAGCGGGCACTGTCGGAGGGTCAGTGCTGAGGGTGCGGGCACTATCAGAGGGTCAGTGCTGAGGGAGCGGGCACTGTCGGAGGGTCAGTGCTGAGGGTGCGGGCACTGTCGGAGGGTCAGTGCTGAGGGTGAGGGCACTGTCGGAGGGTCAGTGCTGAGGGAGCGGGCACTGTCGGAGGGTCAGTGCTGAGGGAGCGGGCACTGTCAGAGGGTCAGTGCTGAGGGAGCGGGCACTGTCGGAGGGTCAGTGCTGAGGGTGCGGGCACTGTCGGAGGGTCAGTGCTGAGGGAGCGGGCACTGTCGGAGGGTCAGTGCTGAGGGAGCGGGCACTGTCGGAGGGTCAGTGCTGAGGGACCGGGCACTGTCGGAGGGTCAGTGCTGAGGGAGCGGGCACTGTCAGAGGGTCAGTGCTGAGGGTGCGGGCACTGTCGGAGGGTCAGTGCTGAGGGAGCGGGCACTGTCGGAGGGTCAGTGCTGAGGGAGCGGGCACTGTCGGAGGGTCAGTGCTGAGGGTGCGGGCACTGTCGGAGGGTCAGTGCTGAGGGAGCGGGCACTGTCGGAGGGTCAGTGCTGAGGGAGCGGGCACTGTCGGAGGGTCAGTGCTGAGGGAGCGGGCACTGTCGGAGGGTCAGTGCTTTGGGAGCGGGCACTGTCGGAGGGTCAGTGCTGAGGGAGCGGGCACTGTCGGAGGGTCAGTGCTGAGGGAGCGGGCACTGTCGGAGGGTCAGTGCTGAGGGAGCGGGCACTGTCAGAGGGTCAGTGCTGAGGGAGCGGGCACTGTCGGAGGGTCAGTGCTGGGGGAGTGGGCACCGTCGGAGGGTCAGTGCGGAGGGAGCGGGCACTGTCGGAGGGTCAGTGCTGAGGGAGCGGGCACTGTCGGAGGGTCAGTGCTGAGGGAGCGGGCACTGTCGGAGGGTCAGTGCTGAGGGAGCGGGCACTGTCGGAGGGTCAGTGCTGAGGGAGCGGGCACTGTCGGAGGGTCAGTGCTGAGGGAGTGGGCACTGTCGGAGGGTCAGTGCTGAGGGAGTGGGCACTGTCGGAGGGTCAGTGCTGAGGGAGTGGGCACTGTCGGAGGGTCAGTGCTGAGGGAGTGGGCACTGTCGGAGGGTCAGTGCTGAGGGAGCGGGCCCTGTGGGAGCTGGTGTGTTGTCAGTTGTGAGTCCCGTGTTTGTGCTGGATCAACATGAACTGCCTCATCCCCCTGTTTGTTCTGGAGTGTCAGTCGAGGGGTGTCCTGGATCCGGGATATTCCGGAGCCTGGCGTTCCTGGTGTGCCTGAGGGCACACGTCTGCCTCCTGCTGCTCCGGGGCTTCGGGGGTCGGCCGAGGGTTCGAGTGAACCGCAGGAGCTGTGACCCTGTCCTGGGGGCACCTGAACCATGACGTCAGGTCAAGCGTAGGATGTTGCATTTTTCCCCTGTTGGGGCTACGGTGCTACCCGCCTGTTTCCCAGGAGTACCTATTGACCACCGCAGCGCTCCGAGCGGGCTCCACCGGACACCTCCGTTTGGCACCTCAACCCTGCTACGCCAATCTGTCCTGACCCAGCCTCGCCCACCGGCTGGGTGCTTTCGTCTCCTCACCCCACCTTCAGGCTCCGCTCCCCATTGAGTTGTCGATCCCTCCCTTTCTGATTCATGCCCAGCTCCTCAGTGAGGCGTCTCTCCCATCAGAGCTGCCCCAGGGCCTGAGCGCACCTCAACTCGCAGACTGAGCGGAATCTGCAGAGAGGAGGATAGAACGGGGAGGATCCCATCCAGCGAATGGCCATCGTGGCCGTGACTAATGCTGCCAGCATTGCAGAGAGAGCTCTACTCAGAGTCTAACCTGGTGCTGTCCCTGTCCTGGGAATGTTTGATGGGGGGACAGTGTAGAGGGAGCTTTACTCTGTATCTAACCCCGTGCTGTACCTGTCCTGGGAGTGTTTGATGGGGGAACAGTGTAGAGGGAGCTTTACTCTGTATCTAACCCCGTGCTATCCCTGTCCTGGGAGTGTTTGATGGGGGGAACAGTGTAGAGGGAGCTTTACTCTGTATCTAACCCTGTGTTGTCCCTGTCCCTGGGAGTGTTTGATGGGGGGACAGTGTAGAGGGAGCTTTACTCTGTATCTAACCCCGTGCTGTACCTGTCCTGGGAGTGTTTGATGGGGGGAACAGTGTAGAGGGAGCTTTACTCTGTATCTAACCCTGTGTTGCCCCTGTCCCTGGGAGTGTTTGATGGGGGGACAGTGTAGAGGGAGCTTTACTCCGTATCTAACCCCATGCTGTAGCTGTTCTCAATTAAAGCAGTTTGAGTTATTTGTGTGTGAGAATCCAAACAGCTGGTTAATTGCCTCCCCCCATTAAAATTCTCCGATGGTGACGGAGGCTGCACTTTGGGAGAGTCTCACGGAGTTTGTTTGACCTTCCGGGGCTGGGGGCTGTCTCGGGAAACCAGAACGGATGATGCGATTGAAATAATTCCATTCGCCTCATCCCTTGGTTGTTCAGGGCCACATTTCAGAGAACCACTTCTGACAGTGCAGAGGCATCCAGAGGAATTGAGGGGGGCAGAGAGAGAGAGACAGGCTGACAGGGAGAGAGAGAGAGACAGAGAGAGAGAGAGACACGCAGGGGGAGAGAGAGAGACAGGCTGACAGGGAGAGAGAGAGAGAGACAGAGAGAGAGAGAGACACGCAGGGGGAGAGAGAGAGACAGGCTGACAGGGAGAGAGAGAGAGACAGAGAGAGAGAGAGACACGCAGGGGGAGAGAGAGAGACAGACAGAGAGAGACACACAGAGAGACAGAGAGAGACACAGAGAGAGAGAGAGGGAGGCAGACAGAGACAGAGAGAGAGAGACACACAGTGGGAGAGAGAGAGACAGACAGAGAGAGACACACAGAGAGACAGAGAGAGACACAGAGAGAGAGAGAGGGAGGCAGACAGAGACAGAGAGAGAGAGACACACAGTGGGAGAGAGAGAGACAGACAGAGACAGACACACAGGGGGAGAGAGAGAGAGACACACAGGGAGAGAGAGGGAGGCAGACAGAGACAGAGAGAGAGAGACACACACACAGGGGGAGAGAGAGAGACAGAGAGAGATAGAGACTGACAGACAGGGAGATGCAGACAGCGACAGGCTTTGACTGACAGCATGTGTGCAACCCATCATGGAGACCAGGAAGGGGCCGAATTCAATCAGGGAAAGAAGTTCCACTACACCCCCTCCCTATCTCTGTAACCCCCTCCAGCCCCTACACCCCCTCCCTATCTCTGTAACCCCCTCCAGCCCCTACACACCCTCCCTATCTCTGTAACCCCCTCCAGCCCCTACACCCCCTCCCTATCTCTGTAACCCCCTCCAGCCCCTGCACCCCCTCACTAAGTTCCTTTCCATCATTCTGCCTTTGGCGGACGTTCTTTCAGCTGTCCTGGGGCCTGTCCTCTGGAATTCCTTCCCCACTCTCTCTCTCTCTGTCTCTCTGTCTCTCTCTCTCTCTCTCTCCCCCTCTCTCTCAATCTCTGTCCTACTCTGAGGCATGCGTAGACATGTTCATCTTTGACTGGGTTTCTTGAGCCCCTCTCTGAGCCAACGTGGCATCGAGCATACCCTAACTCTCCTGCAAGCCTGAGTAGGACAGGTGCCCCCACGGTCAGGTGCTACACAAATGCAACTTCTGTCATTATTTGCGGGCTGTGATTTCTCTGCCCAGTTCAATGGGCTGTCCAATGGCAGTAGGACCTCTGTGTGTGCAGTGCGGTAGGTGATGTGTTCAAATCCCTTGGAGTTTGGTCTTGGTCCTGCAGGGGAGCCAAGCAATGAGCTTTTGGAACTAAGGTGATAGATTAAGTGATCTTCTGCTCTGATCCCAGAGCCTCTGAAATGGAATCTTGTCCCAATACAAGGCCAGATCACATCACAGCATGCTCACCGACATACCCCTCCAAAACGTAACACCATAAAATATCTGTGCCATCGAGTCTCCTCGGTCACTTGGTCGTGAGGTCAGATGGCAACACAGACAGACAGAGAGAGATGGAGAGAGGGAGATGGAGGCAGAGCTCAAGAATATGGAGGAGGAGAGAAAAAGGGTTATGTATTGAGACAGAGCGAACTGGGGAGACATCCATCTCTCTCCTCTTCAGTCATGGAATCCCTACAGTGCGGGAGCAGGCCTTCAGCCCATCAAGTCCACACTGACCCTCCAAAGACCATCCAGCCCAGACCAAACCTATCCCTGTGACTCACATTTCCCATCGCCAATCCACCCTAACCTGCACATCCCTGGGCACTATGGGACAATTTAGCACGGCCAATCCACCCTAACCCGCACATACCTGGGCACTATGGGACAATTTAGCACGGCCAATCCCACCCTAACCCGCACATCCCTGGGCACTATGGGACAATTTAGCACGGCCAATCCACCCTAACCTGCACATCCCTGGGCACTATGGGACAATTTAGCACGGCCAATCCCACCCTAACCTGCACATCCCTGGGCACTATGGGACAATTTAGCACGGCCAATCCACCCTAACCTGCACATCCCTGGGCACTATGGGACAATTTAGCACGGCCAATCCCACCCTAACCTGCACATCCCTGGGCACTATGGGACAATTTAGCACAGCCAATCCACCCTAACCTGCACATCCCTGGGCACTATGGGACAATTTAGCACGGCCAATCCACCCTAACCTACACATCCCTGGGCACTATGGGACAATTTAGCACGGCCAACCCACCCTAACCCGCACATCCCTGGACACTATGGGACAATTTAGCACGGCCAATCCACCCTAACCCACACATCCCTGGGCACTACGGGACAATTTAGCACGGCCAATCCACCCTAACCCGCACATCCCTGGACACTATGGGACAATTTAGCACGGCCAATCCCACCCTAACCCGCACATCCCTGTGCACTATGGGACAATATAGCACAGCCAATCCACCCTAACCTGCACATCCCTGGGCACTATGGGACAATTTAGCACGGCCAATCCCACCCTAACCTGCACATCCCTGGGCACTATGGGACAATATAGCACAGCCAATCCACCCTAACCTGCACATCCCTGGGCACTATGGGACAATTTAGCACGGCCAATCCACCCTAACCCGCACATCCCTGGGACACTGTGGGACAATTTAGCACGGCCAATCCACCCTAACCTACACATCCCTGGGCACTACGGGACAATTTAGCACGGCCAACCCACCCTAACCTGCACATCCCTGGGCACTATGGGACAATTTAGCACGGCCAATCCACCCTAACCTGCACATCCCTGGGCACTATGGGACAATTTAGCACGGCCAACCCACCCTAACCCGCACATCCCTGGGCACTATGGGACAATTTAGCACGGCCAATCCACCCTAACCTGCGCGTCTTTGGACTGTGGGAGGAAACCGGAGCACCCGGAGGAAACCCACACAGACACAGGGAGAATGTGCAAGCCCCAAACAGACAGTCGCCCGAGGGTGGAATCGAACCCCATTCCTTGGCGATGTTAGGCAGCAGTGCTAACTACTGAACCACCGTGCCCCTTCACAGATGGAGAGAATGAAACAGTGACATGAAGAGAGAGAGGGGCAGAAAGGCATGCAAGACAGCGGTTGAGCGAAAGTGGACCCAGAGGCAGGGAGAGAAATGGGCAGGGAGACCGAATTTGGGCTGAAACAGGCAGAAATAAAGCGAGACTCAGCAAGATAGAGAGAGAGAGAGAGACAGAGGAAGAGACAGAGCATCGAAAACTAGCAGAGAGAAACAAAAAGAGAGAGATGGTAAGACAGAGAGAGACAGAGAAAAAGAGAGAGAGAGGCTGTGTCAGAGACAGAGTGAAGTGGAGATATGAGAGAGAGAGAGAGAGACAGAAAGTGAAAACCCAGTGGGAGGCAGAGAGAAAGGAATAGAGATTGAGAGACTTTACAGACAGGAAAAGTGGAAAGAGTGAAGGAGACAGAGTGAGAAATGGATTAAAAGTGGAGGTAGGTAGATGGATAGATGGATAAATAGAAAGAAAGATAGATCATGACAGTATGAAGAAAGAACACAGAGAGAGAGAAACGGACGCATTCGGGAGCTCAAAGAGAAAATCTTTAATGGGCTAGACAGAAAGAGAGACAAACGTTATCAGATTCAGACCCAATAAATCAGATGTCACATCAGAAACAATTAGTGACTTTTAATAATCAGACTTCAGGATGTTTTGCAAATCCGTTGTCGAGTGCAGTGAATATATTAATGTACTGGAGTGACGGCTGTGCGAGAGAGAGAGAGAGAGAGAGAGGGACACAGTGATAAACATCGAAAAGCGGAATCCATGGAGAGGCTGTGGGGCGTGGTGAGTTGGGAGGCCTGGGCTCTCGCTCGTCTGTCCCTCGGTTCCCTCAATCCCTGCTCCGCCAGACACTGCCCTTCTCCTCCGGCAACTTTTCCGAACCGGTGGGTTTGCAGCCGCCATCGTAGACGTGGACGGAATGACGGCCCATCTGGGCGGCCAGCGCTGTCTCCAGCTGGGCGACGGAGACCTCCCGGGTTTCGTAGGGCCCCAGCTCCACAGCGCCGAGCGCCAGCCTCCCGGCAGCCCGCGGGTGACCCATGGCAGCCCCGCTCACACCGTTGCCGCAGCAGAAGGTGAGCCACAGGACCTGGGGCACGGCCGCTCTCCCCTTGCCCCGGGGAGGAGCCCAGGGCTCCGGGCCCTTCCTCTGCCGGGTGGCGCCAGACACCAGGAAGGCAGGGAATCCCCGGCACTCGAGCCGGATCCGGGCGGACATCCTGGCGAGGGCCGGCCGCCAGCTTTTGTGGTGGAAGGGCCTGGGGTATGGCACGGCGTTGGTGAGGGCGAACGTGGCACTGCGGCTTGGTCGGCTGCCTTGGAAATTGACGGGGTTGAGCTGGCCCCTGACGTAGTTGACGCCTCCCAGCTCCAGGGGATAGTCCCCGTCCACAGCCTGGCTGCGGCGCACAGCAGGATCCCGCTGGGCCGCAGGGGTGAGGGCGGTCATGTTGCCGTCCGAGCGTGGGTCCACCAACTGCAGAATGGACGAGAGAGAAGAACAGAGAAAGAGAGATCATTGATGGAGCAGTGAGGAGAAGGAGAAAAGAATCGCCCGTCGAAGCGCCACCTGCTGACGCGATGCTGCCACTGTAGCGTGACGCATTGCTGTGAGAATTTCCACTTGGTGTCAACACACCTCTGGTTCGGAGCCTAAGCTGCGCAGCAAACGTGGACGGCAAGGTGACACGGGTACGGAAGGCACGGCACCGAAGTGTCCGACAGAGAGCACTGACCTGTCCTTCATACTTCCAGGTGCGGTCCACACCCTTCCCGCGAGGGACGCCCTCCCCTTGGTACTTGTAGCGGAAAGCCGAGTAGACGGGCAGACGGGCTGAGCGGTCGTACAGGGTGGCGTAGTAGAGCTCCCCGTCCAGACGCTGGCACAGGCGGGACTGGGAGAAGCCGACGAAACCAGACGGGGGCTGCCCACGGTAGAAAAAGGCCTGGCAGCCGGGCGGCTGGTGGAAGTGGTCAGTCACATCGGCCCAGATGAGGGACGCAACGCAGCCCAGGACGGTCAGGACGGGGAGCCAGGGGCCGGCCACCATGTCGCGTCTCCCCGTTTGGTGAAGTGTGGACGGAGAGGATGAAGCTGGTCAGGTGCCGCTTGCCAAGTGCTGTGTGAGCGAGAATTAGGTTCGGCAGCTGTTCTTAATACAACAGCCAGTCACGCAAATGAATGACACACAAACCACAACAGAGTTTATCACAGCAGCAGAGCTGCCAAATCTGTCGTCACTGACATAAACCCGAGGCCAAAATTAGGGGGCGGGGGGGTGGAGCCAACATCTGCTCAACATTCAGCTCTGCAGCTCTCCCACACGTGCCACTCCTGGCTATGTAACCCTCCCCTACATCCCACTCCCTGCTCTGTAACTCTCCCCTACATCCCACACCCGCTCTGTAACTCTCCCCTACATCCCACTCCCTGCTCTGTAACTCTCCCCTACATCCCACTCCCTGCTCTGTAACTCTCCCCTACATCCCACACCCGCTCTGTAACTCTCCCCTACATCCGACTCCCTACTCTGTAACTCTCCCCTACATCCCACTCCCTGCTCTGTAACTCTCCCCAACATCCCACTCCCTACTCTGTAACTCTCCCCTACATCCCACTCCCTGCTCTGTAACTCTCCCCTACATCCCACTCCCCGCTCTGTAACTCTACCCTAGATCCCACTCCCTGCTCTGTAACTCTCCCCTACATCCCACTCCCCACTCCGTAACTCTCCCCTACATCCCTCTCCCCGCTCTGTAACTCTCCCCTACATCCCACTGCCCGCTCTGTAACTCTCCCCTACATCCCACTCCCCGCTCTGTAACTCTCCCCGACATCCCTCTCCCCGCTCTGTAACTCTTCCCTACATCCCACTCCCCGCTCTGTAACTCTCCCCTACATCCCACTCCCCGCTCTGTAACTCTCCCCTACATCCCTCTCCCGGCTCTGTAACTCTCCCCTACATCCCACTCCCCACTCTGTAACTCTCCCCTACATCCCTCTCCCCGCTCTGTAACTCTCCCCGACATCTCACTCCCCGCTCTGTAACTCTCCCCTACATCCCTCTCCCCGCTCTGTAACTCTCCCCTACATCCCACTCCCGACTCTGTAACTCTCCCCTACATCCCACTCCCCGCTCTGTAACTCTCCCCTACAACCCACTGCCCGATCTGTAACTCTCCCCTACATCCCAAAGCCCGCTCTGTAACTCTCCCCTACATCTCACTCCCCACTCTGTAACTCTCCCCTACATCCCACTCTCCGCTCTGTAACTCTCACCTACATCCCACTCCCCGCTCTGTAACTCTCACCTACATCCCAAACCCCGCTCTGTAACTCTCCACTACATCTCTCTCCCTGCTCTGTCACTCTCCCCTAAATCCCACTCCCCGCTCTGTAACTCTCCCCTACATCCCACTCCCCGCTCTGTAACTCTCCCCTACATCCCTCTCCCCGCTCTGTAACTCTCCCCTACATCCCACTCCCCGCTCTGTAACTCTCCCCTACATCCCTCTCCCCGCTCTGTAACTCTCCCCTACATCCCACTCCCTGCTCTGTAACTCTCCCCTACATCCCACTCCCCGCTCTGTAACTCTCCCCTACATCACACTCCCCGCTCTGTAACTCTCCCCTACATCCCACTCCCCGCTCTGTAACTCTCCCCTACATCCCTCTCCCCGCTCTGTAACTCTCCCCTACATCCCACTCCCCACTCTGTAACTCTCCCCTACATCCCACTCCCCGCTCTGTAACTCTCACTGACATCCCTCTCCCAGCTCTGTAACTCTTCCCTACATCCCACTCCCCGCTAGTAACTCTCCCCTACATCCCACTCCCCGCTCTGTAACTCTCCCCTACATCCCTCTCCCGGCTCTGTAACTCTCCCCTACATCCCACTCCCCACTCTGTAACTCTCCCCTACATCCCTCTCCCCGCTCTGTAACTCTCCCCGACATCTCACTCCCCGCTCTGTAACTCTCCCCTACATCCCTCTCCCCGCTCTGTAACTCTCCCCTACATCCCACTCCCGACTCTGTAACTCTCCCCTACATCCCACT
The DNA here is from genome assembly GCF_030684315.1 of Stegostoma tigrinum. NCBI lineage: Eukaryota > Metazoa > Chordata > Chondrichthyes > Orectolobiformes > Stegostomatidae > Stegostoma > Stegostoma tigrinum. Next base: position 10,538,557 of record NC_081399.1, on the reverse strand, counting down.
CCCCGCTCTGTAACTCTCCCCTACAACCCACTGCCCGATCTGTAACTCTCCCCTACATCCCAAACCCCGCTCTGTAACTCTCTCCTACATCTCACTCCCCGCTCTGTAACTCTCCCCTACATCCCACTCCCCGCTCTGTAACTCTCCCCTACATCCCACTCCCCGCTCTGTAACTCTCACCTACATCCCAAACCCCGCTCTGTAACTCTCCCCTACATCTCTCTCCCGGCTCTGTAACTCTCCCCTACATCCCACTCCCCGCTCTGTAACTCTCCCCTACATCCCTCTCCCGGCTCTGTAACTCTCCCCTACATCCCACTCCCCACTCTGTAACTCTCCCCTACATCCCTCTCCCGGCTCTGTAACTCTCCCCGACATCTCACTCCCCGCTCTGTAACTCTCCCCTACATCCCTCTCCCCGCTCTGTAACTCTCCCCTACATCCCACTCCCGACTCTGTAACTCTCCCCTACATCCCACTCCCCGCTCTGTAACTCTCCCCTACATCCCACTCCCCGCTCTGTAACTCTCCCCTACATCCCTCTCCCGGCTCTGTAACTCTCCCCTACATCCCACTCCCCACTCTGTAACTCTCCCCTACATCCCTCTCCCCGCTCTGTAACTCTCCCCGACATCTCACTCCCCGCTCTGTAACTCTCCCCTACATCCCTCTCCCCGCTCTGTAACTCTCCCCTACATCCCACTCCCCACTCTGTAACTCTCCCCTACATCCCAAACCCCGCTCTGTAACTCTCCCCTACATCTCACTCCCCGCTCTGTAACTCTCCCCTACATCCCACTCCCCGCTCTGTAACTCTCCCCTACATTCCACTCCCCGCTCTGTAACTCTCACCTACATCCCAAACCCCGCTCTGTAACTCTCCACTACATCTCTCTCCCCACTCTGTAACTCTCCCCTAAATCCCACTCCCCGCTCTGTAGCTCTCCCCTATATCGCACTCCCTGCTCTGTAACTCTCCCCTACATCCCACTCCCCGCTCTGTAACTCTCCCCTACATCCCACTCCCCGCTCTGTAACTCTCCCCTACATCCCTCTCCCCGCTCTGTAACTCTGCCCTACATCCCACTCCCCACTCTGTAACTCTCCCCTACATCCCACTCCCCGCTCTGCAACTCTCCCCGACTTCCCTTTGCCCACTCTGAAACTCTCCCCTACATCTCACTCCCCGCTCTGTAACTCTCCCCTACATCCCACTCCCCGCTCTGTAACTCTCCCCGACATCCCACTTCCCATTCTGTAACTCTCCCCGACATCCCACTCCCAGCTCTGTAACTCTCCCCTACATCCCACTCCCCACTCTGTAACTCTCCCCTACATCTCACTTCCCGCTCTGTAATTCTCCAAAATCCCCAACGCCCCTCAACATAGCACTCCGATATAAGTCACAGATCTCACTGTAACACACTGATAAACCACTGCATATCACTGGAACATAGTGATAGACCCGTCACCCCTCAGTGTAACACACTTAGATATCCCACAGCCCTCACTGTAACGCACCGGTATACCCCACACTCCTCACTGTAACACACGGATATACCCCACACTCCTCACTGTAACACACCGATATACCCCACACTCCTCACTGTAACACACCGATATACCCCACACTCCTCACTGTAACACACCGATATACCCCACACTCCTTACTGTAACACACCGATATACCCCACATCCCTCACTGTAACACACCGATATACCCCACTCCCCTCACTGTAACAAACAGATACACCCCACACGCCTCACTGTAACACACCGATACACCCCACACCCCTCACTGTAACACACCGATACACTCCACACCCCTCACTGTAACACACTGATATACTCCACTCCCCTCACTGTAACACACGGATATACCCCACACTCCTCACTGTAACACACCGATCTACCCCACTCCCCTCCCTGTAACAAACAGACACACCCCACACTCCTCACTGTAACACACCGATACACCCCACACCCCTCACTGTAACACACCGATATACCCCACACCCCTCACTGTAACACACCGATATACCCCACTCCCCTCACTGTAACAAACAGATACACCCCACACTCCTCACTGTAACACACCGATATACCCCACACCCCTCACTGTAACACACCGATATACCCCACTCCCTCACTGTTACAATCCGATATACCCCACTCACCTCACTGTAACACACTGATACACCCCACACTCCGCACTGTAACACACCGATACACCCCACACTCCTCACTGTAACACACCGATACACCGCACACCCCTCACTGTAACACACGGATATACCCCACACCCCTCACTGCAACACACCGATACACTCAACACCCCTCACTATAATACACGGATATACCCCACACACCTCACTGTAACACACCGATATACACCACACCCCTCACTGAAACACACCGATATACCCCACACCCCTCATTGTAACACACCATTACACCCCGCACCCCTCACTGTAACACACCAATACACCCCACACTCCTCACTGTAACACACCGATACACCGCACACCCCTCACTGTAACACACCGATATACACCACACCCCTCACTGTAACACACCGATATACCCCACACACCTCACTGTACCACACTGATATACCCCACACCCCTCACTGTAACACACCGCTATACCCCACACCCCTCACTGTAACACACTGATATACCCCACACCCCTCACTGTAACACAACGATACACCCCGCACCCCTCACTGTAACACACCGATATACCCCACTCCCCTCACTGTAACACACCGATATACCCCGCACCCCTCACTGTAACACACCGATACCGCCCACACCCCTCACTGTAACACACCGATATACCCCACACCCCTCACTGTAACACACCGCTATACCCCACATCTCTCACTGTAACACACTGATAAACCCCACACCCCTCACTGTAACACACCGATACACCCCGCACACCTCGCTGTAACACACCGATATACCCGACTCCCCTAACTGTAACACACCGATACACCCCACACTCCTCACTGTAACACACCGATACACCCCTCACTGTAACACACCGATATACCCCACACCCCTCACTGCAACACACCGATACACCCCGCACACCTCGCTGTAACACACCGATATACCCGACTCCCCTAACTGTAACACACCGATACACCCCACACCCCTCACTGTAACACAACGATACACCCTGCACCCCTCACTGAAACACACCGATATACCCCACACCCCTCACTGCAACACACCGATACACCCCGCACCCCTCACTGTAACACACTGATATACCCCACACCCCTCACTGTAACACACTGATACACCCCACTCCCCTCACTGTAACACATCGATACACCCCACACTCCTCACTGTAACACACCGATACACCCCACACCCCTCACTGTAACACACCGATATACCCCACACCCCTCATTGTAACACACCGCTATACCCCACACCCCTCACTGTAACACACCGATACACCCCACACCCCTCACTGTAACACACCAATATACCCCACTCCCCTCACTGTAACACACCAATACACCCCACACCCCTCATTGTAACACACGGATATACCCCACACCCCTCACTGTAACACACTGATATACACCACACATCTCACTGTAACACACCAATACACCCCGCACCCCTCACTGTAACATACCGATATACCCAACACCCCTCACTGTAACACACCGATACACCCCACTCCCCTCACTGTAACACACCGATACACCCCACACCCCTCACTGCAACACAACGATACACCCCGCACCCCTCACTGAAACACACCGATATATCCCACACCCCTCACTGTAACACACCGATACACCCCACACCCCTCACTGTAACACACCGATATACCCCGCACCCCTCACTGTAACACACCGATATACCCCACACACCTCACTGTAACACACCGATATACCCCGCACCTCTCACTGTAACACACCGATACACCCCGCGCCCCTCACTGTAACACACCGATAGACCGCACACCCCTCACTGTAACACACCGATATACCCCACTCCCCTCACTGTAACACATCGCTACACCCCACACTCCTCATTGTAACACACGGATATACCCCACACCCCTCACTGTAACACACTGATATACACCACACGCCTCACTGTAACACACCGATACACCCCACACCCCTCACTGTAACACACCGATATACCCCACACCCCTCACTGTAACACACCGCTATACCCCACACCCCTCACTGTAACACACCGATATACCCCACACCCCTCACTGTAACACACCGATACACCCCACACCCCTCAGTGTAACACACCGATACACCCCACACCCCTCACTGTAACACACCGATACACCCCACACCCCTCAGTGTAACACACCGATACACCCCACACCCCTCACTGTAACACACCGATACACCCCACACCCCTCAGTGTAACACACCGATACACCCCACACCCCTCACTGTAACACACCGATACACCCCACACCCCTCACTGTAACACACCGATACACCCCACACCCTCACTGTTACAATCCGATATACCCCACTCCCCTCACTGTAACACACTGATACACCCCACACTCCGCACTGTAACACACCGATACACCCCACACTCCTCACTGTAACACACGGATATACCCCACACCCCTCACTGTAACACACCGATACACTCAACACCCCTCACTGTAATACACGGATATACCCCACACACCTCACTGTAACACACCGATATACACCACACCCCTCACTGAAACACACCGATATACCCCACACCCCTCACTGTAACACACCATTACACCCCGCACCCCTCACTGTAACACACCAATACACCCCACACTCCTCACTGTAACACACCGATACACCGCACACCCCTCACTGTAACACACCGATATACACCACACCCCTCACCGTAACACACCGATATACCCCACACACCTCAATGTACCACACTGATATACCCCACACCCCTCACTGTAACACACCGCTATACCCCACACCCCTCACTGTAACACACTGATATACCCCACACCCCTCACTGTAACACAACGATACACCCCGCACCGCTCACTGTAACACACCGATATACCCCACTCCCCTCACTGTAACACACCGATATACCCCACACCCCTCACTGTAACACACCGATACCCCCCACACCCCTCACTGTAACACACCGATATACCCCACACCCCTCACTGTAACACACCGCTATACCCCACATCTCTCACTGTAACACACTGATAAACCCCACACCCCTCACTGTAACACACCGATACACCCCGCACCCCTCGCTGTAACACACCGATATACCCGACTCCCCTAACTGTAACACACCGATACACCCCACACTCCTCACTGTAACACACCGATACACCCCACACCCCTCACTTTAACACACGGATATACCCCACAACCCTCACTGTAACGCACCGATATACACCACACCCCTCACTGTAACACACCGATATACCCCACACCCCTCACTGTAACACACCGATACACCCCTCACTGTAACACACCGATATACCCCCCACCCCTCACTTTAACACACCGATACACCCCACACCCCTCACTGTAACACAACGATACACCCCGCACCCCTCACTGAAACACACTGATATACCCCACACCCCTCACTGTAACACACCGATACACCCCGCACCCCTCACTGTAACACACCGATATACCCCACACCCCTCACTGTAACACACCGATACACCCCACTCCCCTCACTGTTACACACCGATACACCCCACACCCCTCACTGTAACACAACGATACACCCCGCACCCCTCACTGAAACACACCGATATACCCCACACCCCTCACTGTAACACACCGATATACCCCACACACCTCACTGTAACACACCGATATACCCCGCACTCCTCACTGTAACACACCGATACACCCCACTCCCCTCACTGTAACACATCGATACACCCCGCACCCCTCACTGTAACACACCGATATACCCCACTCCCCTCACTGTAACACACCGATACACCCCACACCCCTCACTGTAACACACTGATATACACCACACCCCTCACTGTACCAAACTGATATACCCCACACCCCTCACTGTAACACACCGATACACCCCACACCCCTCACTGTAACACACCGATATACCCCACACCCCTCACTGTACCAAACTGATATACCCCACACACCTCACTGTAACACACCGATACACCCCGCACCCCTCACTGTAACACACCGATACACCCCACACCCCTCACTGTAACACACCGATACACCCCGCACCCCTCACTGTAACACACCGATATACCCCACTCCCCTCACTGTAACACACCGATACACCCCACACCCCTCACTGTAACACACTGATATACCCCACACCCCTCACTGTAACACACCGATACACCCCACACCCCTCACTGTAACACACCGATACTACCCGCACCCCCCACTGTAACACACTGATATACCCCACACCCCTCACTGTAACACACTGATATACCCCACAACCCTCACTGTAACACACCGATACACCCCACACCCCTCACTGTAACACACCGATACCCCCCACACCCCTCACTGTAACACACCGATATACCCCACACCCCTCACTGTAACACACCGCTATACCCCACATCTCTCACTGTAACACACTGATAAACCCCACACCCCTCACTGTAACACACCGATACACCCCGCACCCCTCGCTGTAACACACCGATATACCCGACTCCCCTAACTGTAACACACCGATACACCCCACACTCCTCACTGTAACACACCGATACACCCCACACCCCTCACTTTAACACACGGATATACCCCACAACCCTCACTGTAACGCACCGATATACACCACACCCCTCACTGTAACACACCGATATACCCCACACCCCTCACTGTAACACACCGATACACCCCTCACTGTAACACACCGATATACCCCCCACCCCTCACTTTAACACACCGATACACCCCACACCCCTCACTGTAACACAACGATACACCCCGCACCCCTCACTGAAACACACCGATATACCCCACACCCCTCACTGTAACACACCGATACACCCCGCACCCCTCACTGTAACACACCGATATACCCCACACCCCTCACTGTAACACACCGATACACCCCACTCCCCTCACTGTAACACACCGATACACCCCACACCCCTCACTGTAACACAACGATACACCCCGCACCCCTCACTGAAACACACCGATATACCCCACACCCCTCACTGTAACACACCGATATACCCCACACACCTCACTGTAACACACCGATATACCCCGCACTCCTCACTGTAACACACCGATACACCCCACTCCCCTCACTGTAACACATCGATACACCCCACACCCCTCACTGTAACACACCGATATACCCCACACCCCTCACTGTACCAAACTGATATACCCCACACACCTCACTGTAACACACCGATACACCCCGCACCCCTCACTGTAACACACCGATATACCCCACTCCCCTCACTGTAACACACCGATACACCCCACACCCCTCACTGTAACACACTGATATACACCACACTCCTCACTGTAACACACCGATATACCCCACACCCATCACTGTAACACACCGATACACCCCTCACTGTAACACACTGATATACCCCACACCCCACACTGTAACACACCGATACACCCCACACCCCTCACTGTAACACACCGATATACCCCACACCCCTCACTGTACCAAACTGATATACCCCACACACCTCACTGTAACACACCGATACACCCCGCACCCCTCACTGTAACACACCGATACACCCCACACCCCTCACTGTAACACACCGATACACCCCGCACCCCTCACTGTAACACACCGATATACCCCACTCCCCTCACTGTAACACACCGATACACCCCACACCCCTCACTGTAACACACTGATATACCCCACACCCCTCACTGTAACACACCGATACACCCCACACCCCTCACTGTAACACACCGATACTACCCGCACCCCCACTGTAACACACTGATATACCCCACACCCCTCACTGTAACACACTGATATACCCCACAACCCTCGCTGTAACACACCGATACACCCCACACCCCTCACTGTAACACACTGATATACCCCACACCCCTCACTGTAACACACCGATACACCCCACACCCCTCAGTGTAACACACCGATATACCCCACTCCCCTCACTGTAACACACCGATACACCCCACACTCCTCACTGTAACACACCGATACACCCCACACCCCTCACTGTAACACACCGATATACCCCACACCCCTCACTGTAACGCACCGATATACACCACACCGCTCACTGTAACACACCGATATACCCCACACCCCTCACTGTAACACACTGATATACTCCACTCCCCTAACTGTAACACACCGATACACCCCACACTCCTCACTGTAACACACCGATACACCCCACACCCCTCACTTTAACACACCGATATACCCCACAACCCTCACTCTAACGCACCGATATACACCACACCCCTCACTGTAACACACCGATATACCCCACACCCCTCACTGTAACACACCGATACACCCCTCACTGTAACACACCGATATACCCCCCACCCCTCACTGTTACACACCGATACACCCCACACCCCTCACTGTAACACAACGATACACCCCGCACCCCTCACTGAAACACACCGATATACCCCACACCCCTCACTGTAACACACCGATACACCCCGCACCCCTCACTGTAACACACCGATATACCCCACACCCCTCACTGTAACACACCGATACACCCCACTCCCCTCACTGTAACACACCGATACACCCCACACCCCTCACTGTAACACAACGATACACCCCGCACCCCTCACTGAAACACACCGATATACCCCACACACCTCACTGTAACACACCGATATACCCCGCACCCCTCACTGTAACACACCGATACACCCCACTCCCCTCACTGTAACACATCGATACACCCCACACTCCTCACTGTAGCACACCGATACACCCCACACCCCTCACTGTAACACACCGATATACCCCACACCCCTCATTGTAACACACCGCTATACCCCACACCCCTCACTGTAACACACCGATACACCCCACACCCCTCACTGTAACACACCAATATACCCCACTCCCCTCACTGTAACACACCGATACACCCCACACCCCTCATTGTAACACACGGATATACCCCACACCCCTCACTGTAACACACTGATATACACCACACATCTCACTGTAACACACCGATACACCCCGCACCCCTCACTGTAACATACCGATATACCCCACACCCCTCACTGTAACACACCGATACACCCCACTCCCCTCACTGTAACACACCGCTTCACCCCACACCCCTCACTGTAACACAACGATACACCCCGCACCCCTCACTGAAAGACACCGATATACCCCACACCCCTCACTGTAACACACCGATACACCCCACACCCCTCACTGTAACACACCGATATACCCCGCACCCCTCACTGTAACACACCGATATACCCCACACACCTCACTGTAACACACCGATATACCCCACACCCCTCACTGTAACACACCGATATACCCCACACCCCTCACTGTAACACACCGATACACCCCACACCTCTCACTGTAACACACCGATACACCCCGCACCCCTCACTGTAACACACCGATATACCGCACACCCCTCACTGTAACACACCGATATACCCCACTCCCCTCACTGTAACACACTGATATACCCCACACCCCTCACTGTAACACACCGATACACCCCACACCCCTCACTGTAACACACCGATATACCCCACACCCCTCACTGTAACACACGGATATACCCCACACCCCTCACTGTAACACACTGATGAACCCCACACCCCTCACTGTAACACACCGATATATCTCACACCCCTCACTTTAACACACCGATATACCCCAGACGTCTCACTGTAACACACTGAATTACCCCACACCCCTCACTGTAACACACCGATATACCCCACACCCCTCACTGTAACACACCGATATACCCCACTCCCCTCACTGTAACACACCGATATACCCCACACCCCGCACTGTAACACACCGATACACCCCACACCCCTCACTGTAACACACCGATATACCCCACACCCCTCACTGTAACACACCGATATACCTCACACCCCTCACTGTAACACACCGATATACCCCAGACCTCTTACTGTAACACACTGATGTACCCCTCACACCTCACTGTAATACTCTAATGCATAACACTTCCCACTCCATAATAGGCTGATATACCCCAAACCTCTCACTGTGACAGTCTGTTTAAGCCTGGTAAATTCATGTTCACTCTCTCTGATCCTCCTTTCTGGATGTTGGACACTCACTGCGGTTTTCGCAACCACTAACCTGCTTTAAAAGCTACTCTGTTTAAAAGGCCCATTCAATTGAGTTTCTGGTCAATGGTAAACCCCAGGATGTTGATAGTGGGGGGATTCAGTGATGGTAACACCATTGAATGTCAATGTTAGACTGTCCCTTACTGGTGATGGGCACAGCCTGGCATTTGTGTGGCACGAAGGCCACTTGTCAACCCTAACCTGGGCATTGTGCAGATCTTGTTGCATTCGGACACGGGCTGCTTCAGTATCTGAGGAGTCACGAATGGGGCTGAACATTGTGTTACCATCGGCGACCATCCCCAACATCTGACCTGATGGTGGAGGGAAGGTCATGGATGAAGCAGCTGAAGATGGCTGGGCCTGGGACACTCCCCTGAGGAACTCCTGCAGAGATGTCCTGGAGCTGAGATGACTGACCTCCCACAAACACCAGCATCTCCCGGTGTGCCAGGTGCGACTCCAACCACCGGAGAGTTTGTCCCCGATACCCATTGATTCCAGTTTTGCCAGGGCTCTGTGATGCCACACTCGGTTGAATGCAGCCTTGATGTCAAGGGCTGTCACTCTCACCTAACCTCTGGAATCCAGCTCTTTTGTCCATGTTTGAACACGAGGCTGTAATGAGGTCCAGTGGTGAGAGTCCCTGGCGGAACCTGAACTGGTACATTCTGTCAGTGGTTGGACACTGCTGTGGGCCCAGAGTCACGTGTGGGTCAGGAATGGCAGATTTCCTTCACTGACGACCAGCTGCGATTCAGATGGGTTTGTAACAAGTGATAATAATTTCATGGCCACTGTCACTGAGGTGGGGTTTTATAATCCCAGACTTTCCATCACCTTCCAGCTGCAGTTTCATAGATCAGTTCAGCACTGAAACAGGCCATTCGGTCCACAATGTTAAGCCAAGCATGAAGCCAAATGAAGCTCATCTCGTCTGAATGCCCTTGGCCCATACCCCACCCATCCTTTGCGTATTCATGTGTTTATCTAATGCCCCATTCATATCTGCCTCTCCCCCCATCTTCCCCCAGCAGCACGTCCCAGACTGCTACCACTCACTGTGTAAAAAGCTTGCCCCTCACATCTGCTTTGACCTTCCCCCCCTCCCCTTAAATTCATGCCCCTGTATCCGTACTCATGTCCCCAGACCATTTGGCCCATCGCCCTATGACTGCTCCAGGGAATACGGCTGAGCGATTCCTGACCATATCAACAAGGAACAAGGGTAAGCCACTCTGCCTTGGAGCCCGCTCTCCCATTCAACACGATCAATGCCGATCTGATTGTAGCCTCAACTCGACCCAGGTGACACAGTGGCTCAGTGGTTAGCGCTGCTGCCTCCCAGCACCAGAGACCTGGGTTCAATCCCACCCTCAGGCAACTGTCTGTGTGGAGTTTGCACCTTCTCCCTGTGTCTTCGTGGGTTTCCTCCGGGCGCTCAGGTTTCCTCCCACAGTCCAAAGATGTGCAGGTTAGGGTGGGTTGGCCATGCTAAATTGTCCCGTAGTGCCCAGGGATGTGCAGGTTAGGATGGGTTGGCCGTGCTAAATTGTCCCATAGTGCCCAGGGATGTGCAGGTTAGGGTGGATTGGCCGTGCTAAATTGTCCCATAGTGCCCAGGGATGTGCAGGTTAGGGTGGGTTGGCCGTGCTAAATTGTCCCATAGTGTCCAGGGATGTGCGGGTTAGGGTGGGTTGGCTGTGCTAAATTGTCCCATAGTGCCCAGGGATGCACAGGTTAGGGTGGGTTGGCCGTGCTAAATTGTCCCATAGTGCCCAGGGATGTGCAGGTTAGGGTGGATTGGCCGTGCTAAATTGTCCCGTAGTGCCCAGGGATGTGCAGGTTAGGGTGGGTTGGCCGTGTTAAATTGTCCCATAGTGCCCAGGGATGTGCGGGTTAGGGTGGGTTGGCTGTGCTAAATTGTCCCACAGTGCCCAGGGATGTGCAGGTTAGGGTGGATTAGGCATGCTAAATTGTCCCATAGTGCCCAGGGATGTGCAGGTTAGGGTGGATTAGGCATGCATGGGAAATGCAGGTTAGAGGAATGGTTCTAGGTTGGATGCCCTTCAGTGGGGCAGTGTGGAATAGTTGGGCCAAATGGCTCGGTGCCCCACTGTAGATACTCTCTGTGACATCTCTGCATAATGGCCATTTACTTTTCATCCCATTGGTAATGAAGAATCTTTCTGCGTCTGACTTCAAAATATTCTGCCTCAACTGACATTTGAGAGAAAAATAAACTTTGCTCACGTCTGTTTTGAAATGTGTGCCCTTGTTATTTTTAGACTTTGGTCCCCTCACTCTGGATTCTACAACTAGGGGAAACATCACTTCCTCATCCCGAGCAGAAGAAAGCTAAAACGCAAGATAATCTACTAAAGTTCTCTGACTTCCACCCAATCTGCTATTGCTCGTGTATAAAGACAGAAAGACAGACACAGCTAAAGGACAAATTGAAACAAAAACTGAAAGTGTTGTAATTTGCCAATTTAATGAACATTTCAATCTTGAGAATCAAGGCTTCATAGCATCTTTGAACAGTGTTACAGATACTTAGGATCAGATCTTGCCTGACTTCTGAAGACACTGGAAATGGTTTTCAGCAGGGCCAGAGAAATATTCACTTGCTTTTAACAAACAGCGAATTCTTTTTTTTTCTGTTTCTCAGAACAGTCAACAATTCTTTAACGCTAACTAACCTGGACAGATGAAAATTCAAACTGCCCAGCAGATTTCTAACCTTCTGTCCCAAAACTCAGTCAAAACCTGTTCAAACTCTCATTTCTCTTCCTTCAGAGCCCTTCGTGGGTTTCTGGCCATCCTGCTGTGATCTTGTGGTTGAAAAACAGACCTGCTGTCAGTCCTTGAGCAAAGCAGTGCTGAAATGTCTGCGAAATACGAGCAAACAATGACGAATCTTGCAGATATCTTTCCAGGCCACTTCCCACATGCAACGTGTATATATTTGTTCTCTCTCGTTTTTAAAACTCAAGTTGGCATTCACCAGTTCAATTCTCGACTTCAGGTCACACTTCCTAAGCAAGAGTGTGAAAAACAACGGGAAGAAACACAAATGGGCATCCCGAATTTTCTTTGCAAAAATATACTCTAGTCACAAATAAAAATCTTACATGCTCACTGGCACAGCTTTGTTCTGCATGCGGAGAATAAGCAAATGCTAGGATACTTATGTAATACTTATGTAAGAGACTATTTACATATATTTAAGGGACCAGGAGCATCCGATAACTGAACGGAACCCCCATTTAAATCGGGGCAGAGCGTGGTCATGTCCCCATTGTGCCTTGGAGGTAGCTGACCCTAAATTTAGTGCGTTCCTCATCATGTTGTTCTGGATTTTGGAAATGAACCACTCTGTTAGACTCGATCAGGGTGGACTCATTGCTTTGCCCCTGCTCTCTGCCCTGATCTGCACCTCTCAACGCTCATCAACTTTAGTCTGACGGTGAGGACGGGGTTCCCGAAAGTAACCAGGAAACAGCCTCTGAGTCATCTGGGAATGAAATCCCTGAAATAAACCACCCACTTGCTGTGACACCTTGAGAAACCGCAAATGCCTCAAAACTGGCGACACGGAAGGAAAAAGAAATTGGGAATTTCAAGGGCCGTTGCAAAACTGGTTTACAAATTGTGGGAACACACGCTGATGACGAACGGGAGATCGCTGCAAATTCATAAACAGACTCGCAGCGCAAAAGGAATGGCCGAAGAACAACAGGAAGAAGGGGCTAAACGAAATTTTCAGCACAGACTGAGGTTTCGACACACTCTGTCTGGTTGTAATCATTCCAGATACCCTGAGGTCAGTGAAATCTGACTCATTAGAAGCACTTAATAGCAAAGTTGTACCATTTCCAGGCTCATCGCATTGTTCATCTCTGCACTGATGTGGGTGTGCTGGGATTCCATTGCAGTGGACAAGGTCAGAAATCACAGGACTCCCAAGTTATAGTCAAACAGGTTATTTTAGAATCACAAGCTTTCTTCAGTTGAAGAAGCAGTGAGTCTCCAAAACCTTGTGTTTAAAAATCAACTCGTGGGACTATACCCTGGTGTCGCGTGACTTCTGACCTTCCCAATGATTTAACTAACATCTCCTGGCTGGAAGCCACCAACCTCTGCAGCCCATATGGAGTGATCACAGCCACAATTTGGCTTAGGGTGAGGATACAGTGACTGGGGGCGAAAGGCAGGATCTCACAATGGCAGGTTTAAGAATGGTTCACACTGGAAATTGTAGGGGGGCATGTTCCCGTTTATCTGTTAATCTTCAGGCAATGTGGTGCTCCCTCAGCACTGACCCTCCGATAGTGCCCACTCCCGCAGCACTGACCCTCCGACAGTGCTCGCTCCCTCAGCACTGACCCTCCGATAGTGCCCACTCCCGCAGCACTGACCCTCCGACAGTGCTCGCTCCCTCAGCAATGACCCTCCGACAGTGCCCACTGCCTCAGCACTGACCCTCCGACAGTGCTCGCTCCCTCAGCAATGACCCTCCGACAGTGCCCACTGCCTCAGCACTGACCCTCCGACAGTGCTCGCTCCCTCAGCAATGACCCTCCGACAGTGCCCACTGCCTCAGCACTGACCCTCCGACAGTGCCCACTCCCGCAGCACTGACCATCCGACAGTGCTCGCTCCCTCAGCACTGACCCTCTGAAAGTGCAGCGCTCCCTCAGCACTGACCCTCCAATGATGCGGCCCTCCCTCAGCACTGACCCTCCGACAGTGCCCGCTCCCTTAGCACTGACCCTCCGACAGTGCCCGCTCCCTTAGCACTGACCCTCCGACAGTGCTGGCTCCCTCAGCAATGACCCTCCGACAGTGCCCACTGCCTCAGCACTGACCCTCCGACAGTGCCCACTCCCGCAGCACTGACCATCCAACAGTGCTCGCTCCCTCAGCACTGACCCTCCAATGATGCGGCACTCCCTCAGCACTGACCCTCCGACAGTGCCCGCTCCCTTAGCACTGACTCTCTGAAAGTGCGGGGCTCGCTCAGCACTGACCCGACAACAGTGCACGCTCCCTCAGCACTGACCCTCCGACAGTGCGGTGCACCCTTAGTACTGACCCTCCAACAGTGCCCGCTCCCTCAGCACTGACCCACCGACAGTGCCCGCTCCCTCAGCACTGACCCTCCGACAGCGCCAGCTCCCTCAGCACTGACCCACCGACAGTGCCCGCTCCCTCAGCACTGACCCTCCGACAGTGCGGTGCACCCTTAGTACTGACCCTCCAACAGTGCCCGCTCCCTCAGCACTGACCCACCGACAGTGCCCGCTCCCTCAGCACTGACCCTCCGACAGCGCCAGCTCCCTCAGCACTGACCCACCGACAGTGCCCGCTCCCTCAGCACTGACCCACCGACAGTGCAGGGCTCCCTCAGCACTCATCCCCCGACAGTGCGGGGCTCCCTCAGCACTGACCCTCCAACAGTGCCCACTCCCTCAACCCTGACCCTCTGACAGTGTCCATTCCATCAGCACTGACCCTCCGACAGTGCCTGCTCCCTCAGCACTGACCCACCGACAGTGCCCACTCCCTCAGTACTGACCCTCCGACAGTGCCTGTTCCCTCAGCACTGACCCTCCGACAGTGCCTCACTCCCTCAGCACTGACCCCCCGACAGTGCCCACTCCCTCAGCACTGAATCTCCGACAGTGCCCACTCCCTCAGCACTGAATCTCCAACAGTGCACGCTTCCTCAGCACTGACCCTCCGACAGTGCCTTCTCCCACAGCACTGACCCTCCAACAGTGCGGCGCTCCCTCAGTACTGACCCTCAGACAGTGCCCACTCCCTCAGCACTGAATCTCCGACAGTGCCCACTCCCTCAGCACTGAATCTCCGACAGTGCCCACTCCCTCAGCACTGAATCTCCAACAGTGCACGCTTCCTCAACACTGACCCTCCGACAGTGCCTTCTCCCACAGCACTGACCCTCTGACAGTGCCCGCTCCCTCAGCACTGACCATCTGACAGTGCCCGGTCCCAGCACTGACCCTCCGACAGTGCCCATTCTCTCTGCCCTGACCCTCCGACAGTGCCCACTCCCTCAGCACTGACCCTCCGACAGTGCCCACTCCCTCAGCACTGACCCTCCGACAGTGCCCACTCCCTCAGCACTGACCCTCCGACAGTGCCCGGTCCCAGCACTGACCCTCCGACAGTGCCCATTCTCTCTGCCCTGACCCTCCGACAGTGCCCACTCCCTCAGCACTGACCCTCGAACAGTGCCCGCTCCCGCAGCACTGACCCACTGACAGTGCCCGCTCCCTCAGCACTGACCCTCCAACAGTGCAGTGGTCCCTCAGCACTCATCCTCAGACAGTGCAGCACTCCCTCAGCACTGACCCTCCAACACTGTGGCGCTCCCTCAGCACTGACCCTCCGACAGTGCAGTGCACCCTTAGTACTGACCCTACAACAGTGCCCGCTCCCTTAGCACTGACTTACCGACAGTGCCCGCTCCCTCAGCACTGACCCTCCGACAGTGCCCACTCCCAGCACTGACCCTCCGACAGTGCCCACACCCTCAGCACTGACCCTCCGACAGTGCAGGGCTCCCTCAGCACTCATCCTCAGACAGTGCAGCACTCCCTCAGCACTGACCCTCCGACAGTGCCCGCTCCCTCAGCACTGAATCTCCAACAGTGCACGCTTCCTCAACACTGACCCTCCGACAGTGCCTTCTCCCACAGCACTGACCCTCTGACAGTGCCCGCTCCCTCAGCACTGACCATCTGACAGTGCCCGGTCCCAGCACTGACCCTCCGACAGTGCCCATTCTCTCTGCCCTGACCCTCCGACAGTGCCCACTCCCTCAGCACTGACCCTCCGACAGTGCCCACTCCCTCAGCACTGACCCTCCGACAGTGCCCACTCCCTCAGCACTGACCCTCCGACAGTGCCCGGTCCCAGCACTGACCCTCCGACAGTGCCCATTCTCTCTGCCCTGACCCTCCGACAGTGCCCACTCCCTCAGCACTGACCCTCGAACAGTGCCCGCTCCCGCAGCACTGACCCACTGACAGTGCCCGCTCCCTCAGCACTGACCCTCCAACAGTGCAGTGGTCCCTCAGCACTCATCCTCAGACAGTGCAGCACTCCCTCAGCACTGACCCTCCAACACTGTGGCGCTCCCTCAGCACTGACCCTCCGACAGTGCAGTGCACCCTTAGTACTGACCCTACAACAGTGCCCGCTCCCTTAGCACTGACTTACCGACAGTGCCCGCTCCCTCAGCACTGACCCTCCGACAGTGCCCACTCCCAGCACTGACCCTCCGACAGTGCCCACACCCTCAGCACTGACCCTCCGACAGTGCAGGGCTCCCTCAGCACTCATCCTCAGACAGTGCAGCACTCCCTCAGCACTGACCCTCCGACAGTGCCCGCTCCCTCAGCACTGACCCTCCAACAGTGCCCGCTCCCTGCACTGACCCTCCGACAGTGCAACCCTCCCTCAGCACTGACCCTCCAACAGTGCCCGCTGCCTCAGCACTGACCCTCCGACAGTGCCTCACTCCCTCAGCATTGACCCCCCAACAGTGCGGCACTCCCTCAGCACTGACCCTTCGACAGTGCAGCGCTCCCTCAGCACTGACCCTCCGACATTGCGGTGCTCCCTCAGCACTGACCCTCCGACAGTGCCCACTCCCTCAGTACTGATCCTCCGACAGTGCCCGCTCCCTCAGTACTGACCGTCCAACAGTGCCCGCTCCCTCAGCACTGACCCTCCGACAGTGCCTCACTCCCTCAGCACTGACCCCCCAACAGTGCGGCGCTCCCTCAGCACTGACCCTCCGACAGTGCGGCGCTCCCTCAGCACTGACCCTCCGACAGTGCGGCGCTCCCTCAGCACTGACCCTCCGACATTGCGGTGCTCCCTCAGCACTGACCCTCCGACATTGCGGTGCTCCCTCAGCACTGACCCTCCGACAGTGCCCATTCCCTCAGTACTGATCGTCCGACAGTGCCCGCTCCCTCAGCACTGACCCTCCGACAGTGCCTCACTCCCTCAGCACTGACCCCCCAACAGTGCGGCACTCCCTCAGCACTGACCCTCCGACAGTGCGGCACTCCCTCAGCACTGACCCTCCACAGTGCGGCGCTCCCTCAGCACTGACCCTCTGACAGTGAGGCGCTTGCCCAGCACTGACCCTCTGACAGTGCCCGCTCCCAGCACTGACCCTCTCACAGTGCGGGGCTCCCTCAGCACTGACCCGGTCACAGTGCGGGGCTCCCTCAGCACTGACCCGGTCACAGTGCGGGTCTCCCTCAGCACTGATCGTCCGACAGTGCAGGGCTCCCTCAGCACTGACGGTCCAACAGTGCCCGCTCCCAGCACTGACCCTCCGACAGCGCCCACTCCCTCAGCACTGACCCTCTGATAGTGCCCACTCCCTCAGGCCTGACCCTCCGACATGCCCACTCCGTCAGCACTGACCCTCGGACAGTGCCCGCTCCCTCAGCACTGGATATCCGACAGTGCAGTGCTCCCTCAGCACTGACCCTCCGACTGTGCCCGTTCCCTCAGCACTGACCCTCCGACAGTGCGGCGCTCACTCAGCACTGACCCTCTGAGAGCATGGCGCTCCCTCAGCCCTGACCCTCCGACGATGCCCACTCCCTCAGCACTGTCCCTCCGACAGTGCCCGCTCCCAGCACTGACCCTCCGACAGTGCCTGCTCCCTCAGCACTGACCCACCGACAGTGCCCGCTCCCTTAGCACTGACTTACCGACAGTGCCCACTCCCTCAGCACTGACCCTCTGACAGTGCCCGCTCCCAGCACTGACCCTCCAACAGTGCCCGCTCCCTCAGCACTGACCCTCCAACAGTGCCCGCTCCCGCAGCACTGACCCACTGACAGTGCCCGCTCCCTCAGCACTGACCCACCGACAGTACCCGCTCCCTCAGCACTGACCCTCCGACAGTGCCTCACTCCCTCAGCCCTGACCCTCCGCCCTTGCACACTCCCTCAGCACTGTCCCTACGACCGTGCCCGCTCCCAGCACTGACCCTCCGACAGTGCGGCGCTCCGTCAGCACTGACCCTCCAACAGTGCGGAACTCCCTCAGCACTGACCCTCCGACAGTGCGGTGCACCCCCAGTACTGACGCTCCGACAGTGCCCGCTCCCTCAGCACTGACCCACCGACAGTGCCCGCTCCCTCAGGTCTGACCCTCTGACAGTGCCCGCTCCCAGCACTGACCCTCCGACAGTGCCCACTCCCTCAGCCCTGAGCCTCCGACTGTGCCCACTGCCTCAGCACTGACCCTCCAGCAGTGCCCGCTCCCGCAGCACTGACCCACCGACAGTGCCCGCTCCCTCAGCACGGACCCTCCGACAGTGCCTCACTCCCTCAGCACTGACCCTCCAACAGTGCCCGCTCCCTCAGCACTGACCCTCCGACTGTGCCCGTTCCCTCAGCACAGACCCTCGACAGCGCGGCGCTCCCTCAGCCCTGACCCTCCGACGATGCCCACTCCCTCAGCACTGACCCACCGACAGTGCCCGCTCCCTCAGCACTGACCCTCTGACAGTGCCCGCTCCCTCAGTACTGACCGTCCAACAGTGCCCGCTCACTCAGCACTGACCCTCTGACAGTGCCCACTCCCTCAGCACTGACCCACCGACAGTGCCCGCTCCCTCAGCACTGACCCTCCGACAGCGCCAGCTCCCTCAGCACTGACCCACCGACAGTGCCCGCTCCCTCAGCACTGACCCACCGACAGTGCCCGCTCCCAGCACTGACCCTCCGACAGTGCCCACTCCCTCAGCACTGACCCTCCGACAGTGCAGGGCTCCCTCAGCACTCATCCCCCGACAGTGCGGGGCTCCCTCAGCACTGACCCTCCAACAGTGCCCACTCCCTCAACCCTGACCCTCTGACAGTGTCCATTCCATCAGCACTGACACTCCGACAGTGCCTGCTCCCTCAGCACTGACCCACCGACAGTGCCCACTCCCTCAGCACTGAGCCTCCGACAGTGTGGTGCTCCCTCAGTACTGACCCTCCGACAGTGCCTGTTCCCTCAGCACTGACCCTCCGACAGTGCCTCACTCCCTCAGCACTGACCCACCGACAGTGCGGCGCTCCCTCAGCACTGACCCTCCAACAGTGCGGCGCTCCCTCAGCACTGACCCTCAGACAGCGCCCGCTCCCTCAGCGCTGACCCTCCGACAGTGCCTTCTCCCACAGCACTGACCCTCCCACAGTGCAGCGCTTGCTCAGCACTGACCCTCCGACAGTGCCCGCTCCCTCAGCACTGACCCTCCGACAGTGCCCATTCTCTCTGCCCTGACCCTCCGACAGTGCCCACTCCCTCAGCACTGACCCTCGAACAGTGCCCGCTCCCGCAGCACTGACCCACTGACAGTGCCCGCTCCCTCAGCACTGACCCTCCAACACTGTGGCGCTCCCTCAGCACTGACCCTCCGACAGTGCAGTGCACCCTTAGTACTGACCCTACAACAATGCCCGCTCCCTTAGCACTGACTTACCGACAGTGCCCGCTCCCTCAGCACTGACCCTCCGACAGTGCCCACTCCCAGCACTGACCCTCCGACAGTGCCCACTCCCTCAGCACTGACCCTCCGACAGTGCAGGGCTCCCTCAGCACTCATCCTCAGACAGTGCAGCACTCCCTCAGCACTGACCCTCCGACAGTGCCCGCTCCCTCAGCACTGACCCTCCAACAGTGCCCGCTCCCTGCACTGACCCTCCGACAGTGCAACCCTCCCTCAGCACTGACCCTCCAACAGTGCCCGCTGCCTCAGCACTGACCCTCCGACAGTGCCTCACTCCCTCAGCACTGACCCCCCAACAGTGCAGCGCTCCCTCAGCACTGACCCTTCGACAGTGCGGCGCTCCCTCAGCACTGACCCTCCGACATTGCGGTGCTCCCTCAGCACTGACCCTCCGACAGTGCCCGCTCCCTCAGTACTGATCCTCCGACAGTGCCCGCTCCCTCAGTACTGACCGTCCAACAGTGCCCGCTCCCTCAGCACTGACCCTCCGACAGTGCCTCACTCCCTCAGCACTGACCCCCCAACAGTGCGGCGCTCCCTCAGCACTGACCCTCCGACAGTGCGGCGCTCCCTCAGCACTGACCCTCCGACAGTGCAGCGCTCCCTCAGCACTGACCCTCCGACATTGCGGTGCTCCCTCAGCACTGACCCTCCGACAGTGCCCGCTCCCTCAGTACTGATCGTCCGACAGTGCCCGCTCCCTCAGCACTGACCCTCCGACAGTGCCTCACTCCCTCAGCACTGACCCCCCAACAGTGCGGCACTCCCTCAGCACTGACCCTCCGACAGTGCGGCACTCCCTCAGCACTGACCCTCCACAGTGCGGCGCTCCCTCAGCACTGACCCTCTGACAGTGCGGCGCTTGCCCAGCACTGACCCTCTGACAGTGCCCGCTCCCAGAACTGACCCTCTCACAGTGCGGGGCTCCCTCAGCACTGACCCGGTCACAGTGCGGGTCTCCCTCAGCACTGATCGTCCGACAGTGCAGGGCTCCCTCAGCACTGACCGTCCAACAGTGCCCGCTCCCAGCACTGACCCTCCGACAGCGCCCACTCCCTCAGCACTGACCCTCTGATAGTGCCCACTCCCTCAGGCCTGACCCTCCGACATGCCCACTCCGTCAGCACTGACCCTCCGACAGTGCAGTGCTCCCTCAGCACTGACCCTCCGACTGTGCCCGTTCCCTCAGCACTGACCCTCCGACAGTGCGGCGCTCACTCAGCACTGACCCTCTGAGAGCATGGCGCTCCCTCAGCCCTGACCCTCCGACGATGCCCACTCCCTCAGCACTGTCCCTCCGACAGTGCCCGCTCCCAGCACTGACCCTCCGACAGTGCCTGCTCCCTCAGCACTGACCCACCGACAGTGCCACACTGCCTCAGCACTGACCCTCCAACAGTGCCCGCTCCCTTAGCACTGACTTACCGACAGTGCCCACTCCCTCAGCACTGACCCTCTGACAGTGCCCGCTCCCAGCACTGACCCTCCAACAGTGCCCGCTCCCTCAGCACTGACCCTCCAACAGTGCCCGCTCCCGCAGCACTGACCCACTGACAGTGCCCGCTCCCTCAGCACTGACCCACCGACAGTGCCCGCTCCCTCAGCACTGACCCTCCGACCGTGCCCGCTCCCAGCACTGACCCTCCGACAGTGCGGCGCTCCGTCAGCACTGACCCTCCAACAGTGCGGAACTCCCTCAGCACTGACCCTCCGACAGTGCGGTGCACCCCCAGTACTGACGCTCCGACAGTGCCCGCTCCCTCAGCACTGACCCACCGACAGTGCCCGCTCCCTCAGGTCTGACCCTCCGACAGTGCGGCGCTCCCTCAGCACTGACCCTCCGACATTGCGGTGCTCCCTCAGCACTGACCCTCCGACAGTGCCCGCTCCCTCAGTACTGATCGTCCGACAGTGCCCGCTCCCTCAGCACTGACCCTCCGACAGTGCCTCACTCCCTCAGCACTGACCCCCCAACAGTGCGGCACTCCCTCAGCACTGACCCTCCGACAGTGCGGCACTCCCTCAGCACTGACCCTCCACAGTGCGGCGCTCCCTCAGCACTGACCCTCTGACAGTGCGGCGCTTGCCCAGCACTGACCCTCTGACAGTGCCCGCTCCCAGAACTGACCCTCTCACAGTGCGGGGCTCCCTCAGCACTGACCCGGTCACAGTGCGGGTCTCCCTCAGCACTGATCGTCCGACAGTGCAGGGCTCCCTCAGCACTGACCGTCCAACAGTGCCCGCTCCCAGCACTGACCCTCCGACAGCGCCCACTCCCTCAGCACTGACCCTCTGATAGTGCCCACTCCCTCAGCCCTGACCCTCCAACATGCCCACTCCCTCAGCACTGACCCTCCGACAGTGCAGTGCTCCCTCAGCACTGACCCTCCGACTGTGCCCGTTCCCTCAGCACTGACCCTCCGACAGTGCGGCACTCCCTCAGCCCTGACCCTCCGACGATGCCCACTCCCTCAGCACTGTCCCTCCGACAGTGCCCGCTCCCAGCACTGACCCTCCGACAGTGCCTGCTCCCTCAGCACTGACCCACCGACAGTGCCACACTGCCTCAGCACTGACCCTCCAACAGTGCCCGCTCCCTTAGCACTGACTTACCGACAGTGCCCACTCCCTCAGCACTGACCCTCTGACAGTGCCCGCTCCCAGCACTGACCCTCCAACAGTGCCCGCTCCCTCAGCACTGACCCTCCAACAGTGCCCGCTCCCGCAGCACTGACCCACTGACAGTGCCCGCTCCCTCAGCACTGACCCACCGACAGTGCCCGCTCCCTCAGCACTGACCCTCCGACCGTGCCCGCTCCCAGCACTGACCCTCCGACAGTGCGGCGCTCCGTCAGCACTGACCCTCCAACAGTGCGGAACTCCCTCAGCACTGACCCTCCGACAGTGCGGTGCACCCCCAGTACTGACGCTCCGACAGTGCCCGCTCCCTCAGCACTGACCCACCGACAGTGCCCGCTCCCTCAGGTCTGACCCTCTGACAGTGCCCGCTCCCAGCACTGACCCTCCGACATTGCCCACTCCCTCAGCCCTGAGCCTCCGACTGTGCCCACTGCCTCAGCACTGACCCTCCAGCAGTGCCCGCTCCCGCAGCACTGACCCACCGACAGTGCCCGCTCCCTCAGCACGGACCCTCCGACAGTGCCTCACTCCCTCAGCACTGACCCTCCAACAGTGCCCGCTCCCTCAGCACTGACCCTCCGACTGTGCAGTGCTCCCTCAGCACTGACCCTCCGACTGTGCCCGTTCCCTCAGCACTGACCCTCGACAGTGCGGCGCTTACTCAGCACTGACCCTCTGAGAGCGCGGTGCTCCCTCAGCCCTGACCCTCCGACGATGCCCACTCCCTCAGCACTGACCCACCGACAGTGCCCGCTCCCTCAGCACTGACCCTCTGACAGTGCCCGGTCCCAGCACTGACCCTCCGACAGTGCCCATTCTCTCTGCCCTGACCCTCCGACAGTGCCCACTCCCTCAGCACTGACCCTCGAACAGTGCCCGCTCCCGCAGCACTGACCCACTGACAGTGCCCGCTCCCTCAGCACTGACCCTCCAACAGTGCCCGTTCCCTCAGCACTGACCCTCCGACAGTGCGGCGCTCACTCAGCACTGACCCTCTGAGCGCACGGCGCTCCGTCAGCCCTGACCCTCCGACGATGCCCACTCCCTCAGCACTGACCCTCCAACACTGTGGCGCTCCCTCAGCACTGACTCTCCGACAGTGCAGTGCACCCTTAGTACTGACCCTCCAACAGTGCCCGCTCCCTTAGCACTGACTTACCAACAGTGCCCGCTCCCTCAGCACTGACCCTCCGACAGTGCCCACTCCCAGCACTGACCCTCCGACAGTGCCCGCTCCCTCAGTACTGACCCTCCGACAGTGCCCGCTCCCTCAGTACTGACCCTCCGACAGTGCCCGCTCCCTTAGCACTGACTTACCAACAGTGCCCGCTCCCTCAGCACTGACCCTCCGACAGTGCCCACTCCCAGCACTGACCCTCCGACAGTGCCCGCTCCCTCAGTACTGATCCTCCGACAGTGCCCGCTCCCTCAGTACTGACCGTCCAACAGTGCCCGCTCCCTCAGCACTGACCCTCCGACAGTGCCCGCTCCCTCAGCACTGACCCTCTGACAGTGCCGTGAAAACTCGTGGTAATTTGGGAATGTTTGCTTGTTCGCATCCTTCGAGATTGCCTGAAGAAATTGTGGAATTCGAGATCTTGTGCAAAGAATTAAATTGAAATGGTAGAAGTGTGCATCAGAATGAATGAGAATTAGGGATTGCGTGTAAAGAGGGTGGGTAATTAGAGAGCTTGTTGGAAGAGAGAGAAGAGCTGGGGAGCGTGTGTAAAAATGGAACAGATTTCGAGAGTGTGTTTAAAGAGGGGCCAGTTTTAAGGAGTGTGTGTAAAGCGGGTGGTGAATTTTGTTGCGTGTGTAAAGAGGTTGTTGGATTAGGGACCATGTGTGAAGAGGGACCAGTGTTAGGGAGCGTGTGTAAAGAGGGACCAGACATAGGGAGTATGTTTAAAGCCGTAACAGGTTTAGGTAGAGAGTGCAAAGGACAAGCAGAGTTGGGGATAGGCGTAAAAAGGAAGAGAGCTGGAGAGTACAAATAAAGAGGGAGCAGAGTTAGGGAGCGTTTGGGAAAGAGGGTGTGTGAAGCTGGCACAGAGTTAGGTAGCGTGCATTAAGATGGAGCAGAGTTAGGGAGTGTATGTAAAGTGGTAACAATGTTAGGGACAGTGTGTAAAGAGGAAGCAGAATTGGAGAGTGTGTATGAATAGGGAACACAGTTGGGGGAGTGTATAAAGAAGCTGGGATTTAGGGAGCATGTGGTAAGAAGAAGTTGGATTGGAAAGTGTATATGCCAAGGGAGTAATTTATAGAGTGTGTGTGAAGAGTGAGGAGTTTCAGGAATGTGTGTAAGGAAAAAGTTTGTGTAAAAAGGGTAGGAATTTATTTAAGTAAAGTAAATCCCTGACACTCACTTTACAATCAACAAGTTACAATTTATTTATCCAAACTAACCAAATTACTAACAAACCAAATAAACCCCTTCTAACTCCTAACTATTCCGGAATAAAGTGAGATGCTAATGGTGTGCTGTTCCAATAAATACAAGTCCCACTTTTATAAAATTTAATAAAACACGCAGACGTTAGTGTCTCAAAATTACATTCAGGTTACGTGTCTTCTGGAATGTTCTGTGCCTTCTCCGTGGACTGTTCTGTCAGGAATATTAACTAGTTGTGCTGTAGGACCCTAAGATTTAGATGGTGCTTCGTCTAAAACTGAGAGAAGACTATGAGAGCCAACGATTCTCTCTCAGGGCTGAGAGACAGTAACTCTTCCAGATGGCTGTTTACTCTCCTGTCTTTGTCCGACTGCCCCTACTTTTATACCCCACATCAAAATTCAATGTTTGATGTTTTGCCTTTAGGTGTTTAATGTTTGCCTACAAATCCAACTCGATTTTCTTTATCATAAGATTGGTCCTAAGTTGATTGGCTAAATTCAAAACTTGTTGCCTTGATAACAAAACAAAGCTGCTGCTTGGCCTACAAACTGTACGGCCTTTTGATACAAGTGTTTCGATTCTAACATCCTTTTTTGAAGCTCTGAGCATAAAAAAGCACATTGTCTTTTAAAGGGACCACGTTTTTTCCACCTCTTGCTCCCCCACTACCCCCTGCATTTTAACAAATGTCAATATTTTACAAGCACCCCATTCAAACATCCTGTGGCCCAGTCCAAAAATACACGCCCCAGCTTCAAAACACCACTTTGCTGTGGGTCTAGAGTCCCATGGAGGCCACACCATGTAAATTAGACATCTCCTAACATAAAGGACATCACTGACTCACCTGAACTTTCTGACAATGCATTCATGTTTGTCATCAAACCCGCAATTCCACACATTTGCTGAATTCAAATTCAACAAGTTTGCCTTGGTAGGATTCAAACCAGAGACCCCAGACCATTTTCTGAAGAAGAGTCTAGGCCCGAAACATCAGCTTTCCTGCTCCTCTGATGCTGCTTGGCCTGCTGTGTTCATCCAGCTCGACACCGTGTTATCTCAGATCATTAGCAGAACATCTGAGTTAACCTCTGAGCAGAAACAGAACTGCAAGACTGAGTTAGGGACCAGATGGAAAGTAATGGAATTCAGGAGTTTGTGCAACTAACAGTAGAGACCATGGGAGTGTTGTTAATGAGGGATCTGTCAGTGGGCTTTCTCCAAACTGCAAGTGGATTAGGGGCATTTTGTAAAGAGGATTGGAATGAGGGAAAACGTGTCAACAGGGAAGGGAAATACAGCGTTTTCAAAATGGCAAGTGGACGAAGGGAAAGTGTGTAACTAACAAAAGGAAAAAAGACGGTAAGTAATGAACAAGGAGTATATGGGAGAGTGTGCAATGATTAAGGGCAATAAACATGCATGTGTAATGAATAAGGGAATGGGTGTAATGAATAAGGGAATGGGTGTAATGAATAAGGGAATGGGTGTAATGAGTAAGGGAATGGGTGTAATGAACAAGGGAATGGGTGTAATGAACAAGGGAATGGGTGTAATGAATAAGGGAATGGGTGTAATGAATAAGGGAATGTGTGTAATGAACAAGGGAATGGGTGTAATGAATAAGGGAATGGGTGTAATGAATAAGGGAATGGGTGTAATGAATAAGGGAATGTGTGTAATGAACAAGGGAATGGGTGTAATGAATAAGGGAATGGGTGTAATGAATAAAGGAATGGGTGTAATGAATAAGGGAATGGGTGTAATGAATAAGGGAATGTGTGTAATGAATAAGGGAATGTGTGTAATGAATAAGGGAATGGGTGTAATGAATAAGGGAATGGGTGTAATGAATAAAGGAATGGGTATAATGAATAAGGGAATGGGTGTAATGAATAAGGGAATGTGTGTAATGAATAAGGGAATGTGTGTAATGAATAAGGGAATGGGTGTAATGAATAAGGGAATGGGTGTAATGAGTAAGGGAATGGGTGTAATGAATAAGGGAATGTGTGTAATGAATAAAGGAATGGGTGTAATGAATAAGGGAATGGGTGTAATGAATAAGGGAATGTGTGTAATGAACAAGGGAATGGGTGTAATGAATAAGGGAATGGGTGTAATGAATAAGGGAATGTGTGTAATGAACAAGGGAATGTGTGTAATGAACAAGGGAATGTGTGTAATGAACAAGGGAATGGGTGTAATGAGTAAGGGAATGGGTGTAATGAACAAGGGAATGGGTGTAATGAACAAGGGAATGGGTGTAATGAATAAGGGAATGGGTGTAATGAACAAGGGAGCGTGTGTAATTAATAAGGGAATGGGTGTAATGAACAAGGGAGCGTGTGTAATTAATAAGGGAATGGGTGTAATGAACAAGGGAATGGGTGTAATGAGTAAGGGAATGGGTGTAATGAATAAGGGAATGTGTGTAATGAATAAGGGAATGGGTGTAATGAATAAGGGAATGGGTGTAATGAATAAGGGAATGAGTGTAATGAACAAGGGAATGTGTGTAATGAACAAGGGAATGGGTGTAATGAATAAGGGAATGGGTGTAATGAACAAGGGAGCGTGTGTAATTAATAAGGGAATGGGTGTAATGAATAAGGGAATGGGTGTAATGAATATGGGAGCGTGTATAATGAATAAGGGAGCGTGTATAATGAATAAGGGAGCGTGAGTAATGAATAAGGGAGTGTGAGTAATGAATAAGGGAATGGGTGTAATGAATAAGGGAATGGGTGTAATGAATAAGGGAGCGTGTATAATGAATAAGGGAGCGTGAGTAATGAATAAGGGAGCGTGAGTAATGAATAAGGGAATGGGTGTAATGAACAAGAGGAATTTAGGAAGCGTGTACAATGAATAAGGGAGCATCTGAAATCAATAAGTGAAATAAGGGAGCTTGTGACATGAAGAAGGGATTGTGTGGAATGAATAAGGTGAAAGGGACCGAGTGTAATGAATATGGGAGCATGCGTAATGAATAAGGGAGTGTGTGCAATGAATAAGGGAGCGTGTGTAATGAATAAGAGGAATAGAGGGAGCGTGAGTAATGAATAAGGGAGCGTGAGTAATGATTAAGGGAGCGTGAGTAATGAATAAGAGGAATATAGGGAGCATGCATAGTGAATAAGGGAGCATGAGTAATGAATAAGGGAGCCTGAGTAATGAATAAGGGAGCGTGAGTAATGAATAAGAGGTATATAGGGAGCGTGTATAATGAATAGGGAGCGTGAGTAATGAATAAGGGAGCATGAGTAATAAATAAGAAGAATATAGGGAGCATGAGTAATGAATAAGGGAGGGTGAGTAATGAATAAGAGGAATATAGGGAGCTTGTATAATGAATAAGGGAGTGTGAGTATTGAATAAGGGAGCATGAGTAATGAATAAGGGAGCATGAGTAATGAATAAGAGGAGTATAGGGAGCGTGAGTAATGAATAAGGGAGCATGAGTAATGAATAAGGGAGCATGAGTAGTTGATGAGAGGAATATAGGGAGCGTGTCTAATGAATAAGGGAGCGTGAGTAATGAATAAGGGAGCGTGAATAATGAATAAGAGGAACATAGGGACTGTGTATAATGAATAAGGGAGCGTGTATAATGAATGAGGGAGCGTGAGTAATGAATAAGGGAGCATGAGTAATGATTAAGAGGAATATAGGGAGCGTGTATAATGAATAAGGGAGCGTGAGTAATGAATAAGGGAGCATGAGTAATGAATTAGAGGAATATAGGGAGCATGTATAATGAATAAGGGAGCGTGTATAATGAATAAGGGAGCGTGAGTAATGAATAAGGCAGCGTGAGTAATGAATAAGGGAGTGTGAGTAATGAATAAAAGGAATATAGGGAGCGTGTATAACGAATGAGGGAGCCTGAGTAATGAATAAGGGAGCATGAGTAATGAATAAGAGGAATATAGGGAGCGTGTATAATGAATAAGGGAGCGTGAGTAATGAATAAGAGGAATATAGGGAGCGTGTATAATGAATAAGGGAGCGTGAGTAATGAATAAGGGAGCGTGAATAATGAATAAGAGGAATATAGGGAGCGTTTATAATGAATAAGGGAGCGTGAGTAATGAATAAGAGGAATATAGGGAGAGTGTATAATGAATAAGGGAGCGTGTATAATGAATAAGGGAGCATGAGTAATGAATAAGGGAGCGTGAGTAATGAATAAGAGAAATGTAGGGAGCGTGTATAATGAATAAGGGAGCGTGAGTAATGAATAAGAGGAATATAGGGAGCGTGTATAATGAATAAGGGAGCGTGAGTAATGAATAAGGGAGCGTGAATAATGAATAAGAGGAATATAGGGAGCGTTTATAATGAATAAGGGAGCGTGAGTAATGAATAAGAGGAATATAGGGAGAGTGTATAATGAATAAGGGAGCGTGAGTAATGAATAAGGGAGCGTGAATAATGAATAAGAGGAATATAGGGAGCGTTTATAATGAATAAGGGAGCGTGAGTAATGAATAAGAGGAATATAGGGAGAGTGTATAATGAATAAGGGAGCGTGTATAATGAATAAGGGAGCATGAGTAATGAATAAGGGAGCGTGAGTAATGAATAAGAGAAATGTAGGGAGCGTGTATAATGAATAAGGGAGCGTGAGTAATGAATAAGAGGAATGTAGGGAGCGTGTATAATGAATAAGGGAGCGTGAGTAATGAATAAGAGGAATGTAGGGAGTGTGTATATTGAATAAGGGAGGGTGAGTAATGAATGAGGAATATAGGGAGCGTGTATAATGAATAAGGGAGCATGAGTAATGAATAAGAGGAATGTAGGGAGTGTGTATAATGAATAAGGGAGCGTGAGTAATGAATAAGAGGAATAAAGGGAGCGTGTATAATGAATAAGGGAGCGTGAGTAATGAATAAGAGGAATAAAGGGAGCGTGTATAATGAATAAGGGAGCGTGAGTAATGAATAAGGGAGCATGAGTAATGAATAAGGGAGCGTGAGTAATGAATAAGAGGAATGTAGGGAGTGTGTATATTGAATAAGGGAGGGTGAGTAACGAATGAGGAATATAGGGAGCGTGTATAATGAATAAGGGAGCATGAGTAATGAATAAGAGGAATAAAGGGAGCGTGTATAATGAATAAGGGAGCGTGAGTAATGAATAAGAGGAATACAGGGATTGTGTATAATGAATAAGGGAGCATGAGTAATGAATAAGAGGAATATAGGGAGCGTGTATAATGAATAAGGGAGCATGAGTAATGAATAAGAGGAATATAGGGAGCGTGTATAATGAATAAGGGAGCATGAGTAATGAATAAGAGGAATATAGGGAGCGTGTATAATGAATAAGGGAGCATGAGTAATGAATAAGGGAGCGTGAGTAATGAATAAGGGAGCATGAGGAATGATTAAGGGAAGGTATGTAATGAATAAGGGAGCGTGAGTAATGAAAAAGGAAGCGTGTGTAATGAATAAGGGAGCGTGGTAATGAATAAGGGAGCGTGTGTAATGAATAACTGCACTAAGGGTGCGCGTGTAACAAATAAGTGAGTGTGTAATACATGAGGGTGATAAGGCAGTGTGTGTAATGAATAACAGTAATAAGGGAGCATGTGTAATGAATAAGTGAGCATGTGAAATGCATTGGGGGAATAAGGATGCGTGAGTAATGAATAAGGGAGCGTGTGGAATGGATAAAAAGAATAAGGGAGTGTGAGTAATGAATAAGGGAGCGTGTGGAATGGATAAAAGAATAAGGGAGTGTGAGTAATGAATAAGGGAGCGTGTGGAATGGATAAAAAGAATAAGGGAGTGTGAGTAATGAATAAGGGAGCGTGTGGAATGGATAAAAGAATAAGGGAGTGTGAGTAATGAATAAGGGTGCGTGTGGAATGGATGAGAGGAACATAGAGCTTATGCAATGAGTGAGGAATAAGGGAGCGCATGCAATGTAAGAAAATAAGGGAGTGTGTGCAGTGAATAACAGGAATAAGGCAGTGTGTGCAATGTAAGAAAATAAGGGAGTGTGTGCAATGAATAAGAGGAATAAGGGAGTGTGTGCAATGTAAGAAAATAAGGGAGTGTGTGCAATGAATGAGGAAGAAGGGAGTGTGTGCAATGTAAGAAAATAAGGGAGTGTGTGCAATGAATAAGAGGAATAAGGGAGTGTGTGCAATGTAAGAAAATAAGGGAGTGTGTGCAATGAATAAGAGGAAGAAGGGAGTGTGTGCAATGTAAGAAAATAAGGGAGTGTGTGCAATGAATGAGGAAGAAGGGAGTGTGTGCAATGTAAGAAAATAAGGGAGTGTGTGCAATGAATAAGAGGAATAAGGCAGTGTGTGCAATGTAAGAAAATAAGGGAGTGTGTGCAATGAATAAGAGGAAGAAGGGAGTGTGTGCAATGTAAGAAAATAAGGGAGTGTGTGCAATGAATAAGAGGAGGAAGGGAGTGTGTGCAATGTGAGAAAATAAAGGAGTGTGTGCAATAAGGTGAATAAGGGAGTGTGTGCAATGAATAAGAGGAATATTGGAGCGTCTGCAATGAATAAGGGAGTGTGTTTAAAAAGCAAGGGGAATCAGGGAGCATGTGTAATGAATAAGGGGAATAAGGGAGCGTGTGTCATGATTAAGGGAGTGTGTGTAATGAATAAGGGAACATGAGTAATGATTACAGGAGGGTGTATACTGAATAAGGGAGTGTGTGTATTGAATAAGTGGAATAGCGGCCTGTGTGGAATGAATAAGGGAGTGTGTTAAATGAATAAGGAAGCATGTACAATGAATAAGGGGTTGTGTGGAAAGAATAACGGGAAATAGGTAGGGAGGGCGTGGAATGAATAAGGGGGCACGTGGAATGAATAAAGGGAATGTGGGAGCGTGCGCAATGAATAAGGGGAATGACGAGTGTGATATTCTCCCTGTGCTTTACACACACTCACTTGTTCATTACACAAGCTCCCTTATCACTCATATTCATTACATATACTTTCTTATTCATTGCACACACTCCCTTTTACCCCTTATTCATTATACACACTCCCTTATTCCCAAATTCATTTCACACCCTCCCTTATTTCCTCGAATCATTACACATGCTTACTTAGTAAATACACACGTACACTTATTCATTAAACACACTCCCTATTCACCTTATTCATTACACATGGCCCTTTATTCCCCTTACTTATTTCTCATGCTCACTTATTCATTTCCTATGCTCACTTATTCCCTTTATTCTTTACACATACTCCCTTCTTTCCTTTATTGACTTCATACGCTCCCTTATTTTTTACGCGTGCTCCCATATTCCTCTTATTCATTACACACACTCTCTTCTTCATTTCACATGCTCCCATATTCCTCTTATTCATTACACACATTAGGGAGTGTGTGTCCGAACAAGGGAGTGTGTACAATGAATAAGGGAGCGTGGAAATGAATTAAGGGAGCAAGTTAGAGTGTGAAATGAATAAGGGAAATAAGAGAGCATGTATCATGAATACGGGTTTTAAGTCAGCAGGTGAAATAAACGGAACGTGTGCAGTGAATAAGGCAAATAAGGGAGCGTTTATAACCAATTAAGGAGAGTGCACAATTGATAAGGGTGCATGTGTAATGAATAAGTGTAATAACAGAGCATGTGTAATGAATAAGTGTAATAACAGAGCGTGTGTAATGACTAAGTGTAATAACAGTGTGTGTAATGAATAAGTGTAATAACAGAGCGTGTGTAATGAATAAGGGAGCGTATGGAATCAATTAGTGAGCATGTGTAACAAATAAGGGAGGGTCTGTAATGAATAAGGGAGCATGTGGAATGAATAATGGAGCCTGTAAAATGAAAAGGGGAGTTTGTGCAATGAGTAAGAGAGAGTGTGTAATGAATAAGCGGAATAGGGGAGCGTGTGTAATGAGTAAGGGAGAGTGTGTAATGAATAAGTGGAATAGGGGACCGTGTGTAATGGAGAAGTAGAATAATGTAGAGTGTGTGATGGATGTCCAGACCACCTCCAACACATCCCTCACCTTCCTGGACCTCTCAGTCTCCATCTCAGGTAACCAACTAGAAACCAATGTCCATTTCATGCCCACCGATTCCCACAGCTACTTAGAATACACCTCCTCCCACACACCTTCCTGCAAAAAATTCCATCCCCTATTCCCAATTCCTTCGCCTCTGCCGCATCTGCTCCCAGGATGAGGCATTCCACTCCCGCACATCCCAGACGCCCTCGTTCTTCAAGGACCGCAACATCCCCCCCGCAGTGATCGAGAACGCCCTCAACAGTGTCTCCCGCATTTCCCGCAACACATCCCTCACACCCCGCCCCCGCCACAACCGCCCAAAGAGAATCCCCCTAGTCCTCACACACAACCCCACCAACCTCCGGATACAACGCATCATCCTCTGACACTTCCGCCATCTACAATCCGACCCCACCACCCAAGACATTTTTCCATCCCCATCCCTGTCTGCTTTCCGGAGAGACCACTCTCTCCGTGACTCCCTTGTCCGCTCCACACTCCCCTCCAACCCCACCACACCCGGCACCTTCCCCTGCAACAGCAGGAAATGCTACACTTGCCCCCACACCTCCTCCCTCACCCCTATCCCAGGCCCCAACATGACTTCCCATATCAAGCAGATGTTCACCTGCACATCTGCCAATGTGGTATATTGTACCCATTGTATCCGGTGTGGCTTCCTCTACATTGGGGAAACCAGGCGGAGGCTTGGGGACTGCTTTGCAGAACACCTCTGCTCAGTTTGTACTAAACAACTGCACCTCCCAGTCGCGAACCATTTCAACTCCCCCTCCCATTCCTTAGACGACATGTCCATCATGGGCCTCCTGCAGTGCCACAATGATGCCACCCGAAGGTTGCAGGAACAGCAACTCATATTCCGCTTGGGAACCCTGCAGCCCAATGGTATTAATGTGGATTTCACCAGCTTCAAAATCTCCCCTTCCCCCACCGCATCCCAAAACCAGCCCAGCTCATCCCCTCCCCCCACTGCACCACACAACCAGCCCAGCTCGCCCCCACCTCCCTAACCTGGTCTTCCTCTCACCTATCCCCTCCTCCCACCTCAAGCCGCACCTCCATTTCCTACCTACTAACCTCATCCTGCCTCCTTGACCTGTCCGTCATCCCTGGACTGACCTATCCCCTCCCTACCTCCCCACCTATACACTCTTCTCCACCTATCCTCTCCTCTATCCAACTTCAGTCCGCCTCTCCCTCTCTCCCAATTTATTCCAGTTCCCTCTCCCCATCCCACCTCTCTGATGAAGGGCCCAGGCCCGAAATGTCAGCTTTTGTGCTCCTGAGATGCTGCTTGGCCTGCTGCGTTCATCCAGCCCCACACTTTGTTATCTCGGATTCTCCAGCATCTGCAGTTCCCATTATCTCTGTGTGATGAATAAGGTAGTTTGTGTAAAGGATAAGGGAAATCAGCCAGCATGTGTAATGAATAAGGGAGCGTGTGAAACGAATAAGGGAGCATGTGAAACGAATAAAGGAGCGTGTGTAACGAATAAGGGAGCGTGTGAAACAAATAAGGGAGTGTGTGAAACGAATAAGGGAGCGTGTGTAACGAATAAGGGAGCGTGTGAAACGAATAAGGGAGCGTGTGAAACGAATAAGGGAGCGTGTGTAATGAGAAAGGGAGCGTGTGAAACGAATAAGGGAGCGTGTGTAACAAATAAGGGAGCGTGTGAAACGAATAAGGGAGCGTGTGAAATGAATAAGGGAGCGTGTGTAATGAGAAAGGGAGCGTGTGAAACGAATAAGGGAGCGTGTGTAACAAATAAGGGAGCGTGTGTAACGAATAAGGGAGCGTGCGTAATGAGAAAGGGAGCGTGTGTAACGAATAAGGGAGCATGTGTAATGAGAAAGGGACCGTGTGTAATGAGAAAGGGAGCATGTGTAACGAATAAGGGAGCGTGTGTAATGAGAAAGGGAGCGTGTGAAATGAATAAGGGAGCGTGTGTAACAAATAAGGGAGCGTGTGTAACGAATAAGGGAGCGTGCGTAATGAGAAAGGGAGCGTGTGTAACGAATAAGGGAGCATGTGTAATGAGAAAGGGAGCGTGTGTAATGAGAAAGGGAGCGTGTGTAATGAGAAAGGGAGCATGTGTAACGAATAAGGGAGCATGTGTAATGAGAAAGGGAGCATGTGAAACGAATAAGGGAGCGTGTGTAACAAATAAGGGAGCGTGTGTAACGAATAAGGGAGCGTGCGTAATGAGAAAGGGAGTGTGTGTAACGAATAAGGGAGCGTGTGTAATGAGAAAGGGAACGTGTGTAATGAGAAAGGGAGCATGTGTAACGAATAAGGAAGCGTGTGTAATGAGAAAGGGAGCGTGTGAAACGAATAAGGGAGCGTGTGTAACAAATAAGGGAGCGTGTGTAACGAATAAGGGAGCGTGCGTAATGAGAAAGGGAGCGTGTGTAACGAATAAGGGAGCATGTGTAATGAGAAAGGGAGCGTGTGTAATGAGAAAGGGAGCATGTGTAACGAATAAGGGAGCGTGTGTAATGAGAAAGGGAGCATGTGAAACGAATAAGGGAGCGTGTGTAACAAATAAGGGAGCGTGTGTAACGAATAAGGGAGCGTGCGTAATGAGAAAGGGAGTGTGTGTAACGAATAAGGGAGCGTGTGTAATGAGAAAGGGAACGTGTCATATGAAAAAGGGTTGTATGGACGCATGTGACAAGTCCTCCTCACTAGTGAGGTCAGTGTCCATTCATTGACAGCACACTGACCTGTGTGAGAAACTCTGCAGATCTGGCAGCATCTGTGGTGAAAGAAACAGAGTGAGCACTCTGGGTCTGGTTTGCGTCTTCTTCAGATCTGCTTCTATGACCTGGGATCTAGGGCAGGAGTTTTAAGTTGTCCCTAGCATTGGGTAATCACAAAATGAGGAGGATTCCAGGACTCATCAGTGCACACGAGCAGGAAAAGGTCTGATTCTGTTTGTGAGCTCCGTCTCATCCAGCGAGCCAGTGTGCACTGTCTGCATCTCCTCAGGCTCCAGTCCTGTCACAGCACTGATTTTGGATGGGACCCATTCCCAGGAAAATGGAGGGAAGCTGGACTCTATTCAAATCTCGAAGCTACAAAATTCAAACAACCCCTTGTCGAGCCTGAAAATGGGAAGGGGCTTCATTTGTGGAGGATTGGTTTCAGGGTAGACCCCTATTTTTGACCAATTAAGTGTTAGCCTGGAATGTTTTAATTATAAAATGC
Organism: Stegostoma tigrinum; assembly: GCF_030684315.1. NCBI lineage: Eukaryota > Metazoa > Chordata > Chondrichthyes > Orectolobiformes > Stegostomatidae > Stegostoma > Stegostoma tigrinum. The sequence goes on along the minus strand of NC_081399.1, from coordinate 10,501,357 downwards.
GCTTGGGGCTTTCTGCTGATACAAAACAAAAAAAAATCCCTAAAATTAAAACCAAGAGCTTTTATTGGTGCATAGATTGTTTCAACCTGTAACTTACTCTCATTTTGTTGGGGGGGGGGGGCATCAAGAACAGGAGGGGGGGCTGGGTCGTGCTGACACAGGTTGTCAGCATCACTGAGCAGAGTGGCTGAAGACCCTGTGAGAGCCGGAGATGATCTAAAACGTCAGCATTCCTGCTCCTCTGATGCTTCCTGGCCTGCCGTGTTCCACCAAGATCCGCACCGCGTTATTTCAGATTCTCCGGCATCGGCAGTTCTACCGTCTCATGTAAGAGGCTGTCGTTTTGAAAGGGAGAATGTTGGGCCCGGGTCTTGTGTTTCAAACTGATATGAAGGCAACTGCGCGGGTGTGGAAACCGATCTCACTGAGGCGAGACGACAGAGCTGAAAGGGGACATTTTCTCTCTGGCTTTCCCTGTGGAGGTGGGAACAACAGAATAGTTTTATGGTGGGTAGGGTTTTGTGAACGTGGAGCTCAGAATGCAAGGAGACCAGCCATGGTTTTATTGATGGGTAGAGCAGTCGCAGGGTCCTCGTTTGCTCCAATTTTGTATTTGTGTGAACAAAAACAAGAATAAAGGAACACGAGAAAGTATAAAGGGAGTGTGTGTAAACAGAGATCAAAGTAAGGGTGTTTGTTTCATGGGAATAAGATTAACGGGAATAAGGGACTGTATGAAAAAGAGTGGCTCAGTGGTTAGCACTGCAGCCTCACAGCGCCAGGGACTCGGGTTCAATCCCACCCTCGGACGACTGTCTGTGTGGGGTTTGCACATTCTCCACGTGTCTGCGTGGGTTTCCTCCCACAGTGCCCAGGGATGTGCGGGTTAGGGTGGGTTGGCCGTGCTAAATTGTCCCGTAGTGCCCAGGGATGTGCGGGTTAGGGTGGGTTGGCCGTGCTAAATTGTCCCATAGTGCCCAGGGATGTGCGGGTTAGTGTGGGTTGGCCGTGCTAAATTGTCCCATAGTGCCCAGGGGTGTGCAGGTTAGGGTGGGTTGGCCGTGCTAAATTGTCCCATAGCACCCAGGGATGTGCGGGTTAGGGTGGGTTGGCCGTGCTAAATTGTCCCGTAGTGCCCAGGGATGTGCGGGTTAGGGTGGGTTGGCCGTGCTAAATTGTCCCATTATGCCCAGGGATGTGCGGGTTAGGGTGGGATTGGCCGTGCTAAATTGTCCCATAGTGCCCAGGGATATGTGGGTTAGGGTGGGGTGGCCGTGCTAAATTGTCCCATAGTTCCCAGGGATGTGCAGGTTAGGGATGGAGAAATGCAGGGTAACAGCGATAAGGTTGGAGAATGGGTCCGGACAGAAAGCCCTTGGTGAGCACAGACATGATGGGCCGAATGGCCTGCTTCCACACCTTTGGGATGCTACAATTCTGATTGAATATGTCAAAGGAATGGGAATGATCAAGTGTGATACTTCAGGGTGTGTGTGTGCCCAGAGCCTGACTTCTTTTGAGGGAGCGAGTGCGGCCGTGAGGGAGCGAGTGTGAATGGTTTGCAGTGGAATGTGTTTGAGAGATTGTGTGTGACTGTGTGAGGTGTATGTAAGATTGTGCGATGTCGTGAGAAGCTGAGCTCGTGGTGCTGTGCAAGGTGTGTGAGTATGAGTGTGTGTCTGTGTGTGCATGCGTGTGCCAGTCTCTCTGTGTGAGCATGAGTCCATATCTGAGCCTTTGTGTACATTTCAGTGTGGTGAGAGGTTGGATGTGTCTCTGTGTGACAGTGTGATTGTGTGTGAAGATGGAACTCCAAAGGGATATGAATATCTTCAGTGATTCAGAGAGAGATTCACAGCGAGATGCTGTCACGTTCCTAACACAATCTCCTGGCAATGTTCTGTTGTTCTAATTGTCAGCTGTACCATTGTTTTAAATTTCTGATCGCCTTGTAAAAGATCAGCCGAAAACCCTGGGCAATAACGTACAATAATTTTTTTCAACATTTTGCATGTAGCCACATTTTAATCTACCTGCCAGCTGTTTTAAACACAACTCACACAGCCCAAGCGCCAAAGTAAATAATGTGATGGGATGCCACAAAATCTCTGCAGCTTCATGTCACGAATGTAATAAACTGCCCCACCTCAGGGACAAATCCGCCCTGGGGTCAGGAAGTGGACGGGGCAGGGAAACGGGAGTTTTAATGTGTCACTGCATTAGTTTGGATATCTCTGCAATTTCTTCACATTCCGCGCCATCTGCCAATGATCTACCAGTCAGCGCAACCGTCCATGCCAGTTTCTGGCCTCTTCGGTCGTCCCCACAGCTTCGTCTCCCACCCAACGTGGTCTTGTCAGTTAACGAGGAGAGTTCCCCCTTTCTCTAAATCACTGGCATCGGTTGGAAATGGCTGTGAGTCTTTCTGGTGACCCCACTCGTACTAACTTATCAAGCTGGGAATGAACCTATTCACTGCCCACGACCAGTCCTCTACCCTCCTGGACACAGCAAACGTGATTATGCTCATGACGCAACCTGCCTTAAAATTACACAGCTGCAACAAACCCTCGGAAAAACAGAGATAACAAGGTGCAGAGCTGGATGAGCACAGCAGGCCAAGCTGCTTCTATGACGCTGCTTGGCCTGCTGTGTTCATCCAGCTCTACACTTCGTTATCTCTGATTCTCCAGCATCTGCAGCTCCTATTATCTCAGAAAAACAGACAAGCAAAGGCTGGGAGAGACACAGAATAGAAAGGGAATGAGAGCCAGAGACAGATGGAGACTGAGCAACGACGAGGGAGCGAGGGCGATGAGGGTAGACTGACCTGAATAGCTCCCTGAATGACGCTCGAAAATTCAGAGACAGATTGACAAACATCAGACAGTGTGGAGATGGGATTTGAAAGCTGTGGTCAGGCACTGTTTATTGGGACAATGCAGAGAAAGCTTTACTCTGTATCTAACCCCGTCCTCCCCGTGTCCTGGAAGTGTTTGATGGGGGAACAGTGTAGAGGGAGCTTTACTCTGTATCTAACCCCGTGCTGTTCCTGTCCGAGCAGTGTTTGATGTAAGGACAGTGTACAGCTTTACTCTGTATCTAACCCTGGGTTGTCCCTGTTCCAGAACTGTGTGTTGGGATAGTTGAGAGGGAGCTTGTCTCTGTACCCTAGCCCATGCTGTCCCTATCCTGTGAGTGTTTGATGGGGGACAGTGTAGAGGGAGCTTGTCTCTATATCTAACCGCGTGCTGTCCCTGTCCTGGGAGTGTTTGATGGGGGACAGTGCAGAGGGAGCTTTACTCTGTATCTAACCCCGTGCTGTCCCTATCCTGGGAGTGTTTGATGGGGTGACAGTGTAGAGGAAGCTTTACTGTGTATCTAACCCCGTGCTGTCCCTGTCCCTGGGAGTGTTTGATGGGGGGGCAGTGTAGAGGGAGCTTTACTCTGTATCTAACCCCGTGCTGTCCCTATTCTGGGAGTGTTTGATGGGGGGACAGTGTAGAGGGAGCTTCACTCTGTATCTAACCCCGTGCTGTCCCTATCCGGGGAGTGTTTCATGGGGGACAGTGTAGAGGGAGCTTTACTCTGTATCTAACCCCGTGCTGTCCCTATCCTGGGAGTGTTTGATGGGGGACAGTGTAGAGGGAGCTTCACTCTGTATCTAACCCCGTGCTGTCCCTGTTCCTGGGAGTGTTTGATGGGGGACAGTGTAGAGGGAGCTTTACTCTGTATCTAACCCCGTGCTGTCCCTATCCTGGGAGTGTTTGATGTGGAGACAGTGTAGAGGCTGCAGTGCCCAGGGATGCGCAGGTGAGGTGGGTGAGACAAGGGAACTGCAGGAGTACAGGGGTAGGGCTGGTCATTGGAAAGTCAATGTGGACACAATGGGCAGAACGGCCTTCAGGAGAATCCTCTGGAGGGATTTTATGAACAATGGCAACATTTAAAAGGCAGCGATGGTTTAACGTGTGAGGACATTATGTAATATGCATAGAGTAGTGTTGAGGGAGCTCATGTAGGTCATAGGCCAGAGATCGTAGCTTCCCTACAGTGTGGAAACAGGCTCTTCGGCCCAACAAGTCCACACTGACAAACAGCAGCCCACCCAGACCTATACACCTTAACCCGCACATCCCTGGACACTATGGGACAATTTAGCACGGCCAACCCACCCTAACCCGCACATCCCTGGGCACTATGGGACAATTTAGCACGGCCAATCCCACCCTAACCTGCACATTCCTGGGCACTACGGGACAATTTAGCACGGCCAACCCACCCTAACCCGCACATCCCTGGGCACTACGGGACAATTTAGCACGGCCAATCCCACCCTAACCTGCACATTCCTGGGCACTACGGGACAATTTAGCACGGCCAACCCACCCTAACCCGCACATCCCTGGGCACTACGGGACAATTTAGCACGGCCAATCCCACCCTAACCTGCACATTCCTGGGCACTACGGGACAATTTAGCACGGCCAACCCACCCTAACCCGCACATCCCTGGACACTATGGGACAATTTAGCACGGCCAATCCCACCCTAACCTGCACATCCCTGGGCACTATGTGACAATTTAGCATGGCCAATCCACCCTAACCTGCACATCCCTGGGCACTATGGGACAATTTAGCATGGCCAATCCACCCTAACCTGCACATCCCTGGGCACTATGGGACAATTTCGCATGGCCAATCCACCCTAACCTGCACATCCCTGGGCACTATGGGACAATTTAGCACGGCCAACCCACCCTAACCCGCACATCCCTGGGCACTATGGGACAATTTAGCACGGCCAACCCACCCTAACCCGCACATCCCTGGACACTATGGGACAATTTAGCACGGCCAACCCACCCTAACCTGCACATCCCTGGGCACTATGGGACAATTTAGCACGGCCAATCCCACCCTAACCTGCACATTCCTGGGCACTACGGGACAATTTAGCATGGCCAACCCACCCTAACCTGCACATCTTTGGCCTCTGGGAGGAAATGCACGCAGACACAGGGAGAATGTGCAAACTCCACACAGACACTCGCCTGAGGGTGGGATCGAACCCGGGTCCTTGGCTCTGTGAGGCAGCAGTGCTAACCACTGAGCCACCCTGTCAACCATGAATGGAGCATTGTAAGTATCGAAAAGTGAAGACTGAGGGCTAAGGGACTGTCTGTGAAGATTAAGGGCTAAGAGGGGGTACGTAAAGAGTGAGGGTTTTAGGGAATATCTGTCAGGTTTGAGGGGTCAAGGGAGTGTGTTGAAAAAGTGAAGAGTTAACTATATGTATCTATCTCACAACAGGTTGAGGCAGATTATGCCACAAGTCTGGGCTAAGTGGGTGTGTGTGCAGAGTGAGGGGTTAAGGGTGTGTGTGAAAACTGGGAGGTTAAGGCAGCGTGCATAATGAGTGAGGGGCTAAGGTAAAAATTGTAAGGGTGTGTGTGTGCCTGTGTCTGTGTGTCTGTGTCTGTGTGAGTGTGTGTGTGTTGGTGTTGGGGTGTGTGTGTGTGTGTGTGTGTGTGTGTGTGTGTGTGTGTGTGTGTGTGTGTGTGTTTGTGTGTGTGAGTGAGTGAGTGTGTGTGTGTGTGAGAGTGTGTTTGTGTGTGTGTGTGTGTGAATGAGTGAGTGTGTGTGTGTGTGTGTGTGTGTGTGTGTGCGAGAGTGTGTTTGTGTGTGTGTGTGAGTGAGTGAGTGTGTATGTGTGTGTGTGTGTGTGTGAGGGTGTGTGTGTTTGTGTGTGTGTGTGTGTGAGTGAGTGAGTGTGTGTGTGTGTGTGTTTGTGTGTGTGTGTGAGTGAGAGTGTGTTTGTGTGTGTGTGAGTGAGTGAGTGTGTGTGTGTGTGTGTGTGTAGGTGTGTGTGTTGATGTGTATGTGTATGGGCAAATTATTGGAAAGGTCTCTGAGAGAGAGGATTTATGATCACTTGGATAGACACAGTTTGATTTGTGATAGTCAGCATGGGTTTGTGAGGGGCAGATCATGCCTCACAAACCTTATTGAATTGTTTGAAGAGGTGACCATACACGTGGATGAAGGTGGAGCAGTGGATGTGTTATACATGGATTTAAGTAAGGCATTTGATAGGGTTCCCCATGGTAGGCTCATGCAGAAGGTAAGGAGGCATGGGATAGGGGGTAATGTGGCAGATTGTATTCAGAACTGGCTGACCCTTAGAAGGCAAAAGGTGGTAGTGGATGGAAAATATTCAACATGGTGCTCAGTTACGAGTGGTGTACCACAAGGATCTATCCTGGGTCCTCTTCTATTTGTGGTTTTTGTAAATGATTTGGATGAAGGAGTGGAAGGGTGGATTAGTAAGTTCACGGACGATATGAAGGTGGGTTGTGTTGTGGATAGTGCGGAGGACTGTCCTCGGTTACAAAGGGTCATTAATAGGATGCAGAGCTGGGCTGAGAAGTGGCAGATGGAGTTTAACTCTGAAAAGTGTGAGATGACTCATTTTGGAAGGGCAAGCTTGAAAACAGAATACAGGGTTAACGGAAAGGTTCTTGGCAATGTGGAGGAGCAGAGGGATCTTGGGGTTCATGTCCACAGTTCCCTGAAAGCTGCCACCCAGGTGGATAGAGTTGTTAAGAAGGTGTACGGTGTGTGAGCTTTCAGTAATAGAGGGATTGAGAACCGTGAAGTTATGCTCCAGCTACACAAAAGCCTGGTTCAGCCACATCTGGAGTATGGTGTCCAGTTCTGGTTGCCTCATTACAGGGAAAGATGTGGAAGTGTTGGAAAAGGTGCAGAGGAGATTTGCCAGGATGTTGCCTGGAATGGAGGGAAGGTCTTACGAGGAAAGGTTGAGAGAGCTAGGGCTTTTCTCTTTAGAGCAACGAAGGATGAGAGGTGATTGACAGAGGTGTACAAAATGATCGGAGATATAGATAGAGTGGACAGCCAGACACTTTTTCCTAGGGTGGAGGTAGCTATGATGAGGGGACATAGATTTAAAGTGAGTGGAGGTAGATATAGGGGAGACGTCAGAGGGAGGTTCTTTACTCAGAGAGTGGTCGGAGAGGGGAGTGGAGTCGGCCTCATTAGGGGCATTTAAGCGGCTATTAGACAGGTATATGGATGGAAGTATAAGGTAGGGGTGGAGGTTAGATAGACCTTAGGATTAGGGTAAAAGTTGGGCACAACATCGTGGGCAAAGGGCCTGTCCTGTTTTATGTTCTGTGTTCTGTGTGTATGTATATCTCTCTATATGTGTGAGAATGTGTGTGTGAGCGTCTGTGTGTGAGAGCGTGCCTGTCTGTCTATGTGACTGTGTGTGTGAGTGTGTGTGAGAGGGTGGGTGTGAGTGTGTATGTGTGTGTGTTTATGGGAGCGTGTGTAATGTGTGAGGGGCTTAGGGAACATTTCTAAAGCTTGAGCACCTGTGAATTGTGGTAATAGAGAGATTCACCTCAACAACTGCACCTCCCAGTCACGAACCATTTCACTCCCCCTCCCATTCCTTAGACGACATGTCCATCCTGGGCATCCTGCAGTGCCACAATGATGCCACCCGAAGGTTGCAGGAACAGCAACTCATATTCCGCTTGGGAACCCTGCAGCCCAATGGTATCAATGTGGACTTCTTGAGCTTCAAAATCTTCCCTTCCCCCACCGCATCCCTAATCCAGCCCAGTTCGTCCCCTCTCCCCACTGCATCCCAAAACCAGCCCAGCTCGTCCCCTCCTCCCTAACCTGTTCTTCCTCTCACCTATCCCCTCCTCCCACCTCAAGGCCCCCCTCCATGTCCTACCCACTAACCTCACCCTGACCCCTTGACCTTTCCATCCTCCCTGGACTGACCTATCCCCTCCCTACTTCCCCACCTACACTCACCTCTACTGGCTCCGTCCCCGTCTCTTTGACCTGTCTGTCTCCTCTCCACCTATCTTCTCCTCCATCCATCTTCTATCCACCTCCCCCTCCCTCCCCATTTATTTCAGAACCCCCCTTCCCCTCCCCCATTTCTGACGAAGGGTCTAGGCCCGAAACGTCAGCTTTCCTGCTCCTCTGATGCTGCCTGGCCTTCAGCTCCACACTGTGTTATCTCTGACTCCAGCATCAGCAGTTCTTGCTGTCTCTGAGTATAATGTGCGGTGTTTAGGGAGCGGTCATAAATGCTGAAAAGTTAAGGGAGACTGGACAAAAAGAGATGGCTGCAGGACATTTTGCGAGGATTGAGGGCTGTAGGAAGCATACGTAAGGAACAGGAATTACTGGGAGCTTAATTGGGGAGGCGTTTGAGCGATTTAGGTAATAAGGGAAAAGAGTAAGAGATTTAGGGCGCATATTCAATGGAATATGTATTGAGGAAGCATTGGTTAAGTGCATGTGGTTAAGGGACAATGTGTAAAGAGAGAGTGGTGACCGGAGAACATGTAAGGAATGAAAAGTTAAGAGACTGTGTGTAAAGAATGATGCATTAATGCAGAGTGCGTAAAGCCAAAGGGGTTAGAACAATACGGTAGAGTCACAGAGTAATACAGCATAGAATCAGGCCCTTCGGCCCAAACTAGTCCTGGCTGACCATGGTGCCCACTCAGCTAGTTCCAATTGCCTGCATTTGTTCCATATCCCGCTAAACCCTTCCCATCCATGTACCTATCCAAATGCTTTTTAAAAAAATGTTGCTATTGTACCTGCCTAAACCAATTTCTCTGGCAGCCCATTCCATGTAAGCACCGCTCTCTGCGTAAAGAAGTTGCCCCTCAGGTCCTCCTTAAATCTTTCTCCTCTCGCCAGAAACCGATGCCTCCAGTTTTCAACACCCCATACCTGGGAAAAAGATTATATACCTACATAATTACCTCATACCTCATAATTATATACACCTCAATAAGGCCACCCCTCATTCTCCTACATTCCAAGGAATAAAGTCCTATTGTGGCCAACCTCTCCCTGTAACTCCGGCCTAATAGCCCTGGCAACATCCTGGTAAGTCTTCTTTACGCACTTGCCAGTTTAACTATGTCTTTCCGATAACAGGGTGACCAAAACCGTACACAATACTCCGAGTGCAGCCTCAACGACTTATACAACCGTAACATAATGTCCCAACTCCTGTATTCAATGCCTCAACCGATGAAGGCCAGCATACTAAATGCCTTCTTCACCACCCTGTCTACCTGTGGCAATGCTTTCAACGAACAGTGTGCTTGTCCTCATCGGTCCCACTGCTCCACAACACCAGCCAGGACCTTACCATTTACTGTACAAGACCTACCTTGGTTTAACTTTCCAAAATGCAACACCTCACACTTACCTGCATTGAATTGCATTTGTTAATCCTCAGCCCACTTCCCCACCTGATCAAGATCCCTCTGTAATTTTTGATAATCTTTGCTATCATCTGCAGACTTACTAATCAAGCCTTGTACATTCCCATCCAGATCATTTATGTAAATAAATCCCAGCACTTACCCCTGTGGCACACCACTAGTCACAGGCCTCCCGTCTGAGAAATAATCTTCAACCATCACCCTGAGCTTACTACCATCCAGCCAGTCTTGAATCCAATTAGATGAATCTCATGGGACCAACTTTCATGACTAGCCTGCCTTGTGGGACCTTACCAAAAGCCTTACTAAAGTCCATATAGACAACATCTACTGCCCTACTCTCATCCATCCTCTTGGTTACCTCTTCAAAAACTCTAAAAGAATCTGTCAGACGTGACTTGCCATGCGCAAATCCATGCTGACTATCCCTAATCACACCTTGACTATCCAAACCAAAACTGAAAGAACTGTGGTCACTGTAAATCAGGAACAAAAACAAAGTTGCTGAAAAAGCTCAGCAGGTCTATCCAAATTGACTATCCAAATGTTGTTTGATCCTGTCCCTCCATATCTCTGCAATAACTCGCCTACCGCTGATGTCAGGCTGACTGGCCTGTAGTTTCCTGGCTTGTCGTTGCTGCATTTCTTAAACAATGGAAGAACATTAGCCTCATTCCAGAACTTCACCAGTGACTGAAGATGAAGCAAAAATCTCAGCAAGGGCCCCTGCAGTTTGTTCCTTCCGCAATATCCGAGGACAGACCTGATCAGGCCAGGGGATGTATACATTTTTACTCATTTATAGAGTCATAAAACATGGGCTGAGGCCGTTCAGTCCAACCAGTCCATGCTGATCATGTTCCCAGACTAATCTAGTCCCGCCTGCCTGCGTTTGGTCCTTCCGAGCCTTTCCCATTCTTGTGTTCCTACCCAAATATCTTTTAGACTGTAAGCTATACCTGCACCCATCAATTTCTCTGGCATTTCCGCCATCTGTGTAAAAAATCATTGCCTCACATCCTTTTTCAAATCTTTCTCCTCTCACCTTAAAAAATATACCCCCATTGTTTTGAACCCCCTCACCCTAGAGAAAGCTGTTCACTTTATCTACGTCCCTCATGATTTTATAAACATCTATAAAAGGTCGACTATCAACCTCCTACGCTCTAGTGGAAAAATTCCCAGCCCATCCAGCTTTTTTTAAAAAATACCTCAAACCCTCCGTTCCCGGCAACATCCTGGTAAATCCCTTCTGACCCCTCTCCAGCTCAATAATGTCTTTCCTGCAACAGGGAGACCAGAACTGGGCACATTACTCCAGAAGAGGCCTCGCCAATATCTGATACAAACTCCGCATGACATCCCCAACTTTGCTTCCCTTATTTCCATAGCATCCATGATTCTCTCCTCAGTAAACACCGAGGGAGAAATATTCATTAAAAATCTCCCCCCTCTCCTGTGGCTCCACACGTAGGCGGCCGCGCTGATTTCTAAGGGGACCCTACTCTCTCCCCGGCCACCCTTTTATGGCTACAATTCCTCTTGGGAATTATCTTTAAACCTTATCTGCCAGATCCATCTGGTTAACTGCCCCTTGTCTAAAAAATAAACAGAAGTGTGTGTAAATAGTGAAAAGGGGGCTGGGCCCTGTGAAAAGAGAGGAGTTTGCGAGAAGTGAGTGTAAGGGCTCGGGGTTTAGGGAATGTGTGCGAAAGGTGAGGGGTTAACAAAGATTGTTTAAAGAGTGAAAGGTTAGAGGAACATGTGTAAGGGTTGATGTGTTAAGGGGCCGTGTGTGTAGAGTGGGGCTAAGGGAGTGTGTGTGAAGACTGAAAAGTTAGGGAAATGTGCTTAAAGAGTGATGTGTTTACAGAAAGAGTAAAGGTTGTTTTTATTCAATAATGCGATGATGACATCGCTGGCTAGCGCAGCATTTATTGCCCATCCCATAATTGCCCAGAGTGCAGTTAAGAGTCAACCACATCACTGTAGGCCTGGAGTCACATGTAGGCTGAAACAGGTAAGGATGGAGGTTTCCTTCCCTAAAGGGCATTAGTGAACCAGATGGGTTTTTCCTACAATTGGCACTGGATTCACGGCCATCATTAGGCTCTCAATTCCAGATTTTTTATTGAATTCACATTCCACCATCTGAGGTGGCGGGATTCAAACCTGGGTCCCCCAGAACGTTATCTGTGTCGCTGGATTAACAGATTAGCGACTGGGCCAACTCCTCCCCACTTTGAGAGGGCCGAGTGTAAATAGTGGAGGTTTAAGGACCATGTGTCACGCGTGAGGAGGTAATAAAGAGGGAGGTGTTAAGGGAGCGTGTGTAAAGAGTTTAAGGGCCATGTGTAAAGATAGAGGGATTATGGGAGTGAGGAGTTGAGGATGTATGTGTATACAGTGATGGGTTCCGGGCACATGTGCAAAAAAGTGAGGGAATTAGGGAATCGGTGTAAAGGCTGACTGGTTATGGGGGCGCGTGTAAACAGTGGAAAGTCACAGGAACATGTACAAGAATTGATGTGTTAACAGACCGTGTATGTCAAGTGAGGAGTTAAGGGACTGTGTGAAAACTGTGAAGGTGTGTAAAGTAAGTGAAACATTAAGGCAGTAGTGAAATGAGTAAAAGGTTACGGGAGCGTGTGTAAGTGTGTGTGTAAGGAATGGGAGGTTGAGGGAACGTGTGCAAAAAGCAAGTGATCTTAGGGCGCAAACGTGAATAGTGACGGATTTAGGGAGCAAGTGTAAAGAGTGCGCACTTAGGGAGTGTGTATAAAGTGTGAAGGGTTAAAAGAAAGTGTGCAAAATATCAGAAATTAAGGGATTGTTTATAAATATAAAAAAAGTGAAGGGAGCACATGTAAAGAGTGATTGGTCAAGGGACAATGTGTAAAGAACAAGGGTTTAAACAAGGTGTGTAAACAGTGAGAGTGTAAGGGGTCACGTGCAAATAGTGAGGGGTTAAGGGAGCGTGTGTAAAGAGTGAGGGATATGGGGACTAATTGCAAACTTCGAGGGTTAAGGGACCGTGTGCAAAAAGTGTGTGATGAGGGAAGAGCACACAAGCTCAGGAAATAGTTGCAATGAGTAAGAGACTGAGGGAACTACTGCAAGGTTTGAGGGTTGACGGGATGGTCCGAAATGTTGGTGGCTTTAAGGAGCTTGTGTAAAGAGTAGGGATTATGGGGCATGGTAAGGGGAGAGGCAATAAGCGAGTAAAACAAGAGTGTGCAGCAGGTGAGGGGTTTGTGGACTATACGTAAGGAGATAAAGGGAATATGGAGAAAGGAGAGTACATTAAGGGAGCGTGTGTAAAGGGTGAGGGCTAAAGAGTGCAGGGTGATGGTTTCGGGAAAATACACAGAAAGAGGAGATAAGGGAGCGAGGGTAAAAAGCAATGAGTTAAGGGAGCATCTGTAAAAATGAAGGGAGCATGTGTAAAAAAAAATGAGGGGTTAAGTGAATCTAAAGAGTGAAGGTTAGAGGGAGCGGGTGTAATGTGTAACTGGTTTCAGGAGCATTTTCAAATTGTGAGGGGTTAAGGGAGCGTGTGTAAGATGCAAGTCTGAGAGGAATGTGTATATAGAGTGCAATGTTAAGGGAGCGTGTGTAATATGTGAGTCTGAGAGGAATGTGTATATAGAGTGCAGTGTTAAGGGAGCGTGTGTAATGTGTGAGTCTGAGAGGAATGTGTATATAGAGTGCAGTGTTAAGGGAGCGTGTGTAATGTGTGAGTCTGAGAGGAATGTGTATATAGAGTGCGGGGTTAAGGGAGCGTGTGTAAGGAATGGCGGGTTCAGGAATGTGTGTAAACGTTGAGAAATCACACAAGTACATTAAGGGAGGGTAACCATCTGCAAAGAATAGCGGCCAATTCTGTGAGCATTAAGGGAGCGTGTGTAAAGAGGGGAAGGGCGTAAAAGGTGAGAAGTTTCAGGAGCAAAGGTTGAGGTGGCCTGGCCATAGAATGAGGGTTGAGGGAACCCACGTTATGAATAAGGGGATTAGAGAGCATGAATAAAGAGTGGAGGTTTAAAGGGAACTAAGATAGGTGGAGGGACAGGTAGTATTGAGGGGGTGACGAGGCTGCAGTAGGACTTGGACAGGTTAGCAGAGCAGGAAAAGAAGTAGCAGATGGAGTGCAATGTGGGAATGTGTGAGTTCATGCACTTTGGTAAGAAGAATAAAATCCTGGACTATTTTCTAAATGGGGAGAAAATTCAGAAGTCTGAAGTGCAAAGAGACTTAGGAGTTCCAGTCCAGGATTCTCCCAAGGTAAACTTGCAGGCTGAGTCAGTAGTCAGGAAGGTAAATGCAATGTTGGCGTTTATTTTGAGAGGAAGATAAAAGCAGGGATGTATTACTGAGGCTTTATAAAGCTCTGGTCAGGCCACATTTGGAGTATTGTGTGCAGCTTTGGGCCCTATATCTCAGGAAGGATTTACTCACCCTGGAGCAGGTTCACAAGAATGGTCCCAGGGATCAAAAGCTTAACATGTGAGGAACATTTGAGGATTCCTGGGACTATACTCACTGGAGTTTAAACAGATGAGGGGGGATCTAATTGAAACTTACAGAATACTGAATGGCCTGGACAGAGTGGACATTGGGAAGATGTTTCCATTGGTTGGAGAGACAAGGAACCGAGGGCACAGCCTTAGAGTAAAGGGAAGACCTTCTGGAATGGAGATAGGGAGAAACTACTTCAGCCAGAGAGTGGTGAATCTATGGAATTCGCTGCCACAGAAGGCTGTGGGGGCCATTGAGTACATTTAAGGCTGAGATAGATAGGCTCTTGATTATCAAGGATTATGGGGAGAAAGCGAGAGATTGGGGTTGAGGAACTTATCAATCATGATTGAATGGCAGTGCAGACTTGATGGGCCGAATGGCCTAATTTCTGCTCCGAGGTCCTATGGTCTACGGTCTGGTGGGGCGATGCAAGGAGTCAGGGAGAGGCATGAAGAGGAATGGGGGCACTTTGTGTAATCACGGGGAATGGCAGGGCCACTTATCATGACCAGGCATTAAAGGAGAACATGTAAGGATCAGGAATGAATATGTTAGTGACGGATCAGGTACAAATGGGTGTGGGTAATGATTAGGGCTTAGAGGAGGACGTGAAATGATTGTAATTACAAAATGATGTGTAATTAAGAAAAAGAGTGTAATGGCAGAAATCAAGGGAGGGTGAGTAATGATAAGGCGACAGGAGAAAAACATGTAATGAGCAAGATTTCCAGGAATTTGTGTAACAATCAAGAATGGAGGGAAGACAATAAAATGTGAGGCTGGATGAACACAGCAGGCCAAGCAGCATCTCAGGAGCACAAAAGCTGACGTTTCGGGCCTGGACTCTTCATCAGAATGGAGGGAATATGTGTCCTGATTTGGAATTAATGGAACATGTGTAACAATTAGAAATTAAATGACAATGTGAAATGATTGGGAGCTTGCCTTTATTGGTCAGTGTATTGAGTGTAGGAGTTGGGAGGGTCATGTTGCATCTGTACAGGACATTGTTTATGGCCACTATTGGAATACTGTGTGCAATTCTGGTCGAGAGATAACAAGGTGGAGAGCTGGATGAACACAGCAGCCCAAGCAGCATCAGAGAGGCAGAAAAACTGATGTTTCGGACCTCGACCCTTCTGCAGAAATGGGGGAGGGGGAGAGGGTTCTGAAATAAATAGGGAGAGAGGGGGAGGTGGGTCGAAGATGGATAGAGGAGAAGATAGGTGGAGAGGAGACAGACAAGTTAAAGGGGTGGGGATGGAGCCAGTAGAGGGGAGTATAGGAGGGGAGATAGGGAGGGGATAGGTCAGTCCAGGGAGGACGGACAGGTTAAGGAGGTGGAATGAGGTTAGTAGGTAGGAGATGGGGATGGGGCTTGAGGTGGGAGGAGGGGATGGGTGAGAGGAAGGACAGGTTAGGGAGGCGGGGACGAGCTGGGCTGGTTGTGTGGTGCAGTAGGGGGTGGGGACGAGCTGGGCTGGTTTTGGGATGTAGTGGGGAGGGGAGATTTTGAAGCTGGTGAAGTCCACATTGATACCATTGGGCTGCAGGGTTCCCAAGCGGAATATGAGTTGCTGTTTCTGCAACCTTCGGGTGGCATCACTGTGGCACTGCAGGAGGCCCACGATGGACACGTCGTCTAAGGAATGGGAGGGGGAGTGGAAATGGTTCGTGACTGGGAGGTGCAGTTGTTTATTGCGAACCAAGCGGAGGTGTTCTGCAAAGCGGTCCCCAAGCCTCCGCTTGGTTTCCCTGCTGTCCTGGGCCTCCTGCAGTGCCACAATGATGCCACCCGAAGGTTGCAGGAACAGCAACTCATATTCCACTTGGGAACCCTGCAGCCCAATGGTATCAATGTAGACTTCACCAGCTTCAAAATCTCACCTCCCCCCACTGCATCCCAAACCAGCCCAGCTCGTCCCCACCTGCCTAACCTGTCCTTCCTCTCACCTATCCCCAGCTCCCACCTCAAGCCACACCCCCATCTCCTACCTACTAACCTCATCCCGCCCTCTTGACCTGTCCGACCTACCCGGACTGACCTATCCCCTCCCCACCTACCCTCACATTTACTGGCTCCATCCCCGCCCCTTTAACTTGTCTGCCTCCTCTCCACCTATCTTCTCCTCTATCCATCTTCTATCCGCCTCCCCCATGTCCCTATTTATTTCAGAACCCCCTTCCCCTCCCACATTTCTGAAGAAGTGTCTAGGCCCGAAACCTCAGCCTTCCTGCTCCTCTATTGCTGCTTGGCCTGCTGTGTTCATCCACACTGTGTTATCTCGGATTCTCCAGCATCTGCAGTTTTTACTATCTCTGATTAAGTTCTCGTCTCCCTGCTATAGGAAGGACATTATTAAATTGGAGAGGGTTCAGAAGAGATTTACCAGGCCGTTGCCGGGAATGGAGGGTTTGAGTTACAAATAGGCTGGGGCTATTTTCCCTGGAGCAGGGTTGACCTGTCAGTGGTTTATAAAATCATGAGGGGCATGGACAGGGTGAGTAGACAAGGTCTTTCCCCCAGGGTGGGGGAGTCCAAAATTAGAGGGGCATGGCTTTAAGGTGAGAGGGGAAAGATTTAAAAGGGACTTGAGGGGTAACTGTTTCACACAGAGGGTGGTGCGTGTATGGAATGAGCTGCCAGAGGAAGTGGTGGGGGCTGGTACAGTGGTAATGGGAACTGCAGATGCTGGAGAATTCCAAGATAATAAAATGTGAGGCTGGATGAACACAGCAGGCCAAGCAGCATCTCAGGAGCACAAAAGCTGACGTTTCGGGCCTAGACCCTTCATCAGAGAGGGGGATGGGGAGAGGGAACTGGAATAAATAGGGAGAGAGGGGGTCCGCCTCACATTTTATTATCTTGGGGCTGGTACAGTTACAGCATTTAAAAGGCATCTGGATGGGGACATGGATAGGAAGGGGTTAGAGGGACATGGGCCAAATGCTGGCAAATGGGACTGGATTACTTTAGGATATCGGGTCAGCAGGGATGAGTTGGAGCGAAGGGTCTGTTTCCGTGCTATATCACTCAATGAATCTGTGACTGTAATTAAGGGAGTGTGTGTAATAGCTGGAAATGAAGTGGGTGTATGGGATGACCAGGAATTAAGGGAGTGTGTATAAATATCAGAACATAAGTGAGAATATGTCATAATTTAAGTAAATGATCTGGGTGTGAACGTTGGAAGCATGGTTCGTAAGTTTGCAGGTGATACCAAGACTGCTCGTGTATTAGACAGTGAAAGAGATTATCGCAGGTTACAACAGCCTTGATCACTTGGGCCACTGGGCTGAGGAGTGGCAGGTGGAGTTTAAGCTGGCATTGCATCTTGACAAACCAAACAAGGGCTGGACTTATACATTTACAGGTAGGGCCTTGGGTAGCGTGGCAGAACACTCAGGGTTCAGGTACATAATTACTTGAAATTTGTGTCACATGTAGATGAGGTGGTTAAGAAGGTATTTGGTTTTGTTTTATTCATTAACAGAATGAGAGTGTTCCTGGCCAGGGCAGCATTTATTGTCCATCCCTAATTGCCCAGAGTCAACCACATCGCTGTGGGTCTGGAGTCACATGTAGGCCCAGACCAGGTGAGGACGGCATGTTCCTTCCCTAAAGGGCATTAGTGAACCAGATTACTGTGTCCAATTTTGGGGCCCACACCTCAGGAAGGACATACTGGCCCTGGAGCTTGTCCAGCGGAGATTCACACGGATGATCCCTGGAATGGTAGGTTTAACGTATGATGAACGGCTGAGGATCCTGGGATTGTATTCATTTGAGTTTAGAAGGTTGAGGGGAGATCTAAAAGAAACTTACAAGATAATGAATGGCTTAGAAAGGGTGGACGCTGGGAAGTTGCTTCCGTTAGGCAGGGAGACTAGGACCCGTGGGCATAGCCTTAAAATTAGAAGGGGTGAATTTAAAATAGAAATGAGGAGACACTTCTTCAGCCAGAGAGTGGTGGGCTTGTGGAATTCATTGCCGCAGAGTGCAGTGGAGGCTGGGATGTTAGATGCCTTCAAGGCAGAGATCGATAAATCCTTAACCTCACAAGGAATCAAGGGCTACAGGGAGAGTGCAGGGAAGTGGAGTTGAAATGCCCATCAGCCATGATTTAAATGGTGGAGTGGACTTGATGGGCCGAACGGCCTTACTTACACTCCCATGTCTTATGGTCTTATGGTTCCCACATCCACCACTTCCTCGGGAAGCTCATTCCACACATGAACCCCTCTCTGTATAAAATAATGTAGCCCCTCGTGTACTTTATAAATCTTCCTCCTCACACCTTAAAAATATATCCCCTAATGTTGAACTTCCTCATCTTAGGGAAAAGATACCAGCCATTCACCTTATTTATGCCCCTCATTATTTTATCAACCTCTAACAGGTCACCCCCTAACCGTCCTACCCTCCAGTGAAAAAAGTCCCAGCCTCTCCTCATAACTCAAACCCTCCATTCCCGGCAACATCCCGGTAAATCCCTTCTGAACCGTCTCCAGTTTAATAACATCCTTCCCGTAACAGGGCGACCAGAACGGGTCACAGTGCTCCAGGAGAGGCCTCACCAACGTCCCTGTACAACCTCAACATGACGTCCCCAACTCCTACACTCAAAGGTCTGAAAGATGTAGAGGAACAGTAGGGGAGGTGATGGCCTTGTGGTATTATCGCTGGACTGTTAATCCAGAGACCCAGGTAATGGTCTGGGGGACACGGGTTCGAATCCCACTAGGGCAGATGGTGGAATTTGAATTCAATAAAATATCTGGAATTAAGAGTCTAATGATGACCATGAGTCGATAGTCAGGAAAAACCCATCTGGTTCACTAATGCCCTTTAGGGAAGGAACATGCCGTCCTCACCTGGTCTGGGCCTACATGTGACTCCAGACCCACAGCGATGTGGTTGACTCTGGGCAATTAGGGATGGACAATAAATGCTGCCCTGGCCAGGAACACTCTCATTCTGTTAATGAATAAAACAAAACCAAATACCTTCTTAACCACCTCATCTACATGTGACACAAATTTCAAGTAATTATGTACCTGAACCCTGAGTGTTCTGCCACGCTACCCAAGGCCCTACCTGTAAATGTATAAGTCCAGCCCTTGTTTGGTTTGTCAAGATGCAATGCCAGCTTAAACTCCACCTGCCACTCCTCAGCCCAGTGGCCCAAGTGATCAAGGCTGTTGTAACCCGCGATAATCTCTTTCACTGTCTAATACACGAGCAGTCTTGGTGTCATCTGCAAACTTACGAACCATGCTTCCAAAAGACATCGGATGAGTACATGAATAGGAAAGGTTTGGAGGGACATGGGCCAGGAGCAGGCACTTTCTTATTCTCACTTTAAATATGTGCCCCCTCATCTTGATACCCCCATCCTAGGGGAAAGACAACCACCATTAACGTGATCTATACCCCTCATTGTTTTATAAACTTCTATCAGGTTACCTCTCAACATCCTACACGCCAGTGAAAAAAAGTTTCACTCGATCCAGTCTTTCCTTATAACTCAAACCTTCCATACCTGGCAATACCCTGGTAAATCTCTTCTGAACCTTAAGTCCTCCACAAAACTCTACGCACTCTCATCCTGCGTATTTCTCACTTAGGAGACCTCTACTGCCTTCCGAATATACACAAAGCCAACACACCTGGACGTCCCATCGAATCAGGCAATGGGACCCTGCGTGAGAACCTCCCTGGCTATGCCAAGTGCATCTTGAAGCCCATTGTACAGGGAAGCCCCAGTTTCTGCCACGACACTACACATTTCCTACAGAAACTTAGCAGCCACTGAGCAGTCGAACCAGGAATATTCCTCGTCACACTGGACGTTTGGGCACTCTACGCCGACATTTCCCCACAATGGCAGCATCACCACATCAGTCTCAATAATCAATACCACTAACAGCCAATTCCCAGGCACCATCCCACAACTCATTAGCTTCATCCCTGATCACAACGTCTTCACTTTCAAC
The DNA here is from genome assembly GCF_030684315.1 of Stegostoma tigrinum. Taxonomy (NCBI): domain Eukaryota; kingdom Metazoa; phylum Chordata; class Chondrichthyes; order Orectolobiformes; family Stegostomatidae; genus Stegostoma; species Stegostoma tigrinum. Next base: position 10,481,547 of record NC_081399.1, on the reverse strand, counting down.
AACTATATCTGCATCCAGACAGCCATGGGGACCAGATTTGCTCCCCAATACGCCAACATTTTCCTGTATAAGGATTCTTCGCTGCACAGAAACCCTGGCCAACCCTATACATCACAGACATTTTCTTCCTTTGGACTCAAGGTGAGGAATCACTGAAATGATTACACAACGATAACAGCAAGTTTTATCCCACCATCAGATTTACCATGGACCACTATTTTGAATCAGTCTCATATTGGACACACGCGTCTCCATCAGGGACAGACACCTCAGTACATCACTCCAATGCAAGCCTACAAATAAGCCCACAATGCTGCACTTCTCCAGCTTCCACCCGAAACATGTTAAAGAAGCCATCCCCAACAGGGAAGCCTTATGCATCCACTCAGATGAGGAGGAACGCTTAAAGAAGCTGAAAGATGCCCTCATAGCATAGGATGGGCCGAAGGGCTAAACCTGTTAATGATATTCCACAGCTGCACGACCTTGACCGAGCCCTGTGAGCATTCCTGTCCATGCCGAAGATAGCACAATCAATGCAGTTTTGTGTACTTGTTTCTCTCTGTGCCTTGCTGTTTGTTACACTGTTAAAGAGACAGACAGTTTCGTTCCAAGTCTCTGGACTTCACCTCAGACCGGGATCGGGAACCGTACCAGGAATAACCTCAGCCTCGAGACCAATGCAAATCGAGGGGTCCATGACAGGTCGAAGGGCATGAAGTTCATTGTTTTTTCCCTCTGTTTTTGCTCTTTTTATTTACTTATTAAATGTTTCTTTCTCTTTTGTTTTTTATTATTACTCAATAAATGTTCATATTTAAGCAAATTACTGGCTTCGAGACCTCCCCCCTCTTTGCCAAACATTTAACCGAACGTGAAAACGAACCGCTCAGATGCTCTCTGTGATCTGAGACATTTTTGGCGATGAGGATGCAACTTGGGAAAATGCGCGAGAGAAGGGAAAAGTAACCTGATGCTCCGGAGACCTTCCATATTCCAGGGTGGAATGCAGCAGGGTCTGGATTCAGGTCTATAGCTAATATGTTAGCATAATCAGACCCCGAAAGGTTAGGGGACAGTTATACCTGGAGAAGGAGAGGACTGGAGGCCTGGTTTCAGCACTGTGTAAGTACTCTGAACCTTGTAAAAGTGTGATCTCTTCGTAGCCTGATTTGAATGACCTTCTTTGTCCTTTTTTTGATTGCTAAATGTCGTCCTGTAAAATTTGTGTCTTTTCATTACCTGAAGCTCGAGATCTGGGGATACTTTGAAGTTTCAGTTTGCAGCTTGGGAATCTGCGGTGATTTGAAAGTGTTTTGTGTGTCTGCATCAGTGTGGGACCTAACTCACTCAGGGATAGTAAGAACTATGAATGTTGGAGCCTGAGATAACACAGTGTGGGGCTGGAGAAACACAGCAGGCCAGGCAGCATCAGAGGAGCAGGAGAGCTGACGTTTCGGGTCGGGAACCCTCTTCAGTCATGGGGGGAGGGGGAAGGGAGCTCTGAAATAAATGGAGAGGAGGGTTGGGGCTGGGGACGGTAGGTGGGACAGTGATAAGATAGTGCAGGTACAAATGTCCGTCTACTCTCCCACCTATCCACGCCTCCCACCTCACTGACGAATCCCCACCACTCCCTACCTGCACTCACCTATCACCATCCCACCTACATTCCACAGCCCAGCTCACCCATCTCTGTATTTAACTCTGAGCTCCCTTCCCCCTCCCTCATTTCTGAAGAAGGGTCTAGGCCTAAACGTCAGCTTTCCTGCTCCTCTGATGCAGCCTGTCCTGCTGCGTTCCTCCAGCTCCACACTGTGTTATCAGCGTGGAACATGCATGGTTAATGTAATGACCTTTCAAACAAAACATCTTGGTTGTATAACAAAAACAAAAATCTGTGAAATGTTGACTGGAAAATTTTGTTTGCTAAAGCTTGGTAAAAACGAACCTTTCAGAATTGGCTCTGTTTTGTGCCTGGGGTACATTTTAAATCCTAGAAATTGCTACGTTTGGAATTTCATTTTCTGGTCAGATTGAACTTCCAAATACCGTTTTAATGCACAAGTGAATCTTTAATTCCTGATGATGGGACTGACTCATTGTGAATATCCAAGTGATAGGGACATTGGAATGCTGCAAATGCAATGCTGTGCGTGTGAGGAGTTCTGGAAAGGCAAGTTTAATGAAGGGGTGGGTGTTTCCTTCCTGCAAGGAGGAGGACAGACGGGAGGCGTGATTACATGCAGGAGTTTACACCCCACCCCCTTTTGAATCTGTAATAGATTAATACTAATTATCCTTTTCTGCTGGACGTGGAACAGATGAAACTTTCTTTATTTTGCTTAGAAATTTGAGACACTGATGGCTGAACCTGTTGCAGAATTTCAACGTCGCATCACAGTGGTGAGTGAGGATCCCTCAATCCATAAGCCATTCATTGATCACACATTTTAGTGTCGGGGAAGTATTAATTGTACTGAGTGTCAGGAATCTGAAAATCAATGAGACTGGATACGCTTAGGCATATCATGACAAAAATTATATTAAAACTCACATGCCCTGGCATTCTAAAACATTTAAGGGGAATAGTTAGCTGAAAATTTAAAGAGATTCTGGGAAATGATAGAGTGCACACACACATACAGTCTCAGTAGTTTCAACGCATAGAAAAATGGTTAGTAACTTTCACAGGGAAAACAGAATATTGAATATGGACAAATTTACATAGAGAGATATCAAATATCTAGAAATGAATTATCAAGCAAATTTAAAGAGAAGTGGGTCATCCTAGAGAAAGAACAAACAAAGGATGCTGCGCCTGAATCAAACAGATATCTTTGAGTTCTGTTTTATAATATTATAAAATTATGCCCCATGGACTACACATTTCTACAGACCGTTAGTGAGTGTGAACGAAGGGTGAGCTAAGGCTCAGATGGTGTAGGAGCCTGTGGTAAGGGAACCCCAGGCAAAGTATAAAGGTAGGAAGCATTAGCTGAAGGTAAACCCTGGTGAACATTGGAGCTGCATTGTCCGATACCTCGTGTATTGTAGCTCAAAAGGGGGCACCTGCATTTAGAGGTCATTAGCGCTCAGTGATACAATCATTCATAAAATTGGCAAGGAAGGAAACATATGGAAGAAGGTTACAGCTGAAGTGAGCTGGAGAAGTTTTGAGACCAAATATAATGTTATTTTATTGCTATTGAGAGAGGTGATCTGCCGATAGGGACCTGGAGAATTAAAAAAAACACACATTAGGGAACCTGAATCCGGAATACACTGAATTTTCGAGCAAGTTATGTAAATAGATTCACTGAGAAAGAAAGTATAGACAATATTGTGGTTGCATCAGTCTGGTGGCATGACTTGCTAGCTCCATCACAGCTTTGACCGTACATTAGGGGTGGGATATATATATTTGGTCCCCAAAAGCCCCAGTAATCATTAATTTGATGATAGACCCTACTGTTATAGAGTCCATATGAATGTTAGTTATTTTCATTATCAGTTTAGTTTTCCAGTTCGTAGTCTCATCATACATTCTCAGAGGGCTGAGGCTGCTTTGTGTCTGCATTTTCAATTGTGTCATACATCATCAAATATCATTGGGGGTGGATTTTTTTCCAGTATTCATTCACAGAATGCGGGCGTTGCTGTCTGGGGCAATATTTATTGCCCACCCTAATTGCCCAGAGGGCAGTTCAGAGACAGCCACATTGCTGTGGGTCTGGGGTCACATGTAGGCCAGCCCGGGTAAGGATGGCAGTTTCCTTCCCTAAAGGGTATCAGTGACCCAGATGGGGTTTTCCCGACAATTGACAATGTATTCATGGTCATCATTGGACTCTTAATTCTGGATTATTAAAAAAAAATTGAATTCAAATTCCACCACATGGGATTCGAACCTGGGTCCCCCAGAGTATTATGGGGTTCTCTGCATTAACAGTACCACTAGGCCATCGCCTCCCTCTTGGGGATTGTATAGGATGGGCCGAAGCACTGAAAGGTAATGATGATGTTCCACAGCTGCATGGGAAGATAGATTATACAGGGCGGGAAAGTAGGCTGGGAAAGTTTAGGATCATACCTGACAAGCTGACCTTCAATGAGTCCTGTGAACATTCCTTTATGGGCCAAAGATGGTACCTGTAGACGCGTCTTCTCTGTAGATGTGTTTTCCATGCTGGCCAGCAGTTTAGTCTGTTGTATCTGCTGTTTTACTGTGCCATATTGTTTGTTAAACTGTTTAAGAGATAGAGAGTTTCATTCCTAGTCGCTGGACTTCACCTCAGACTGGGATCGGGAACCGTACCAGGGATAGCCTCAGCCGTCAGGCCAGACACCAATCGAGGGGCTCCCGATGAGCAGAAGGGCATGAGGCTTATTGTTTTTTTCCTATTATTTCCATTCTTTTTATTTAATGACTAAATGTGCCTTCCTTTTTTGTCTTTCATCATTACTCAAAACCATTCATATTTGAGCACTTTGCTGCGGTCAATCATTCTCTTAACTACATTTGACCGAAATGTGAAGAGAAACGCTTGGGATGCACTGTGTGATCCAAGACACCTGGCCTACGTTGTCCATCTCATATGTTGTGGGCAAGGATGCCCCATAGGCATGGGTATATTGGTGAGACCATGCAGATGCCATGACAACGGATGCATGGACACTGTGTAACAATTGCCAGACAAGAATGCTCCCCCCCAGAGGGTCAACACTTCAGCGGATCAAGGGCATTGAGCCTTTGATCTTCGGGTAAACGTCCTCCAGGGTGGTCTTGGAGATGCACAACAATGCAGAATGGCCGTGCAGAGGCTGATAGCCATGTTCCACGCCCATTAAGATGGCATCAACCGTGATCTTGGGTTCATGTCCTGTTCTATGTGACCCCCACCGCACTGTTCTGTATCTGTAAAATCTCCCTTACTGCCCCGTTTCTCGCCATCACCTTGTTAAATTGTCATAATCTCTCTATCTTAGTTTGTACAGTTTTGGATGGCTTGTCCCATTATTTACACCTTTTGCATGCGACTCTTCTGCATTATTCCAGTCACTTGGTTTGTTTCCAGTTGCATCTCATTTTAAATTATTTTTTAGTATCTCTCTGCCTCATTTAATCGTCATCCCTTTTCGCTTGCTTTTCAGCTGCTGATACTTTACTACTTTATTCCCACCATCTGACACTTTTGATCACCTGCAGAGACTTATTATTCAGCCCGTCGACACCTCATCACACCCTTTGTACAATGTTTTTGATCTCTGCCCATGTGCTCTGTGCCTGCATGCTTCTCTCTCACCTCGCCTGATCAAGAGGCTATGCTCCTTGTGATTTCATCTAAGCCTGTTGCACTATAACATGGTGTCGTGTGACTTCCGCCCCAGGTTCAACATCGGCACCTCCAGATCTCAGGAACGAAAGGCGTAAGTGAGGTGACCAGGAATTTGGGGAGCATGTGTCGTGATCAGCAATTACAGACTGTGTGTAATGATTAGGAATTGAGGGACAGTGGGTAATGGTCAACACTTAAACAACAATGTGTCAGAATTAGGAAATAATGGAGAATATATGTGGATCATGAAATATGGGTGTGCATGTGTAATGACCAGGCGTTAAGGGGGTGTGTGTGGAGTTTGTACATTCTTCCTGGGTCTGTGTAGGTTTTATCCCAAATTCCAAACAGTGTCCAGGTTAGGGTGGGTTGGCCGTGCTAAATTGTCCCATAGTGCCCAGGGATGTGCAGGTTAGGGGGGGTTGGCCGTGCTAAATTGTCCCATAGTGCCCAGGGATGTGCAGGTTAGGGTGGGTTGGCCGTGCTAAATTGTCCCATAGTGCCCAGGGATGTGCGGGTTAGGGTGGGATTGGCCGTGCTAATTTGTCCCATAGTGCCCAGGGATGTGCGGGTTAGGTTGGGTTGGCCGTGCTAAATTGTCCCGTAGTGCCCAGGGATGTGCGGGTTAGGGTGGATTGGCCGTGCTAAATTGTCCCATAGTGCCCAGGGATGTGCAGGTTAGGGTGGGTTGGCCGTGCTAAATTGTCCCATAGTGCCCAGGGATGTGCGGGTTAGGGTGGGTTGGCCGTGCTAAATTGTCCCGTATTGCCCAGGGATGTGTGGGTTATGGTGGATTGGCCGTGCTAAATTGTCCCATAGTGCCCAGGGATGTGCGGGTTAGGGTGGGTTGGCCGTGCTAAATTGTCCCATAGTGCCTAGGGATGTGCGGGTTAGGGTGGATTGGCCGTGCTAAATTGTCCCATAGTGCCCAGGGATGTGCAGGTTAGGGTGGATCAGCCGTGCTAAATTGTCCCGTAGTGCCCAGGGATGTGCAGGTTAGAGTGGATTGGCCGTGCTAAATTGTCCCGTAGTGTCCAGGGATGTGCAGGTTAGGGTGGATTGGCCGTGCTAAATTGTCCCATAGTGCCCAGGGATGTGCGGGTTAGGGTGGGTTGGCCGTGCTAAATTGTCCCACAGTGCCCAGGGATGTGCGGGTTAGTGTGGGTTGGCCATGCTAAGTTGTCCCATAGTGCCCAGGGATGTGCGGGTTAGGGTGGGTTGGCCGTGCTAAATTGTCCCATAGTGCCCAGTGAAGTACAAGCTGGGGGATTGACCGTAAGAAATATACGGTTTTAGGGAAGTTGGCGTCGGGGGGTGGGGCAGGGGGTTGGGGGGTAGGTACATATGTAGGTGGATGCTCTTTGGATGGTTGGTGTGGGCTCACTGGGCCGAATGGCCTGGTTCCACACTGCATAGGATTCCATGATTTGCAAGAAATGGGGATTAAGTATCATGTGCCATTGGGCATCAGTAAACAGCATTTGAATGAGAACAGTTGGCTAGTTTCCTGAAAGTGAATGGCCTCTGTGTTCTGCTTTCATCGAGCAATCAGTTGCCGTGTTTCAGAAAGCAAATAGTGGGATCGAACTAAGACAAGACGAAGCTGTTCTAGGAGAGAGGGGACAGAGAGGTAGTGCGAGAGGTTAGGGACGAAGGGTCAGGGGTGAGTGGTAACAGAATCTACCAGAAACCGATGAACAGTCTGGAACAGGGAGGATGTGTCTTGGATGACAGAGATTATCCAAGCATTTAGTTTTCAACGGGAAAATGTAGTTAAAGGAAAGCTCGATTGCAGTGATTTTCTCAATTATGAACACTTACTGAGTAATAATGAAAGATGAAAAAAAGAAAAGAACATTTATTCAGTAAATATAAAGAATGAGAAATTGAGGCAAAAAAACCCCCCTCAGGCTCAGGCCACTCTGCCCATCGGGGATCCCTCGATTGAGTTCCTGAGGTAGTTTCTGGCACCATTCCCAATCCAGGTCTGATGTGAAGCCCCCAGCAACTTGGAGCAAAACTCTCCGTCCCTCATACAGCGTGACAGACAGCAAGGCACAGAAAAAAACAGCTTGGGGGAAATAACATTGTCAACAGGGAACTGGAGAACTAAAAAACACACACATTAGGGAACCTGAATCCGGAATACACTGAATTTTCGAGCAAGTTATGTAAATAGATTCACTGAGAAGGAAAGTATAGACAATATTGTGGTTGCATCAGTCTGGTGGCATGACTTGCTAGCTCCATCACAGCTTTGACCGTACATTAGGGGTGGGATATATATTTGGTCCCCAAAAGCCCCAGTAATCATTAATTTGATGATAGACCCTACTGTTATAGAGTCCGTATGAATGTTAGTTATTTTCATTGTCGTTTTAATCTATCAGCGTACACTATGCATTCTCAGGCAGCTGTTGCTGACTGGGTCTGCATTTACAACTGTAACATGTATCATCAAATACCGTCAGGGATAGTAGTCGATGGGCTGAACAGTTAAACCTGCTGACGATATTCAACAGCTGCAAGAACTTGGATGAGCCCTATGAACATTCCCCAATGTGCCGAAGACGACACAATGCTTTCTCCCGCAAGCTGTTACAGTTGTAAATGCAGACCCAGTCAGCGACAGCTGCCTGAGAACGCATAGTGTACACTAATAGATTAAAACGACAATGAAAATAACTAACATTCATACGGACTCTATAACAGTAGGGTCTATCATCAAATTAATGATTACTGAGGCTTTTGGGGACCAAATATATATCCCACCCCTAATGTACGGTCAAAGCTGTGATGGAGCTAGCAAGTCATGCCACCAGACTGATGCAACCACAATATTGTCTACACTTTCTTTCTCAGTGAATCTATTTACATAACTTGCTCGAAAATTCAGTGTATTCCGGATTCAGGTTCCCTAATGTGTGTTTTTTTTAATTCTCCAGGTCCCTATCGGCAGATCACCTCTCTCAATAGCAATAAAATAACATTATATTTGGTCTCAAAACTTCTCCAGCTCACTTCAGCTGTAACCTTCTTCCATATGTTTCCTTCCTTGCCAATTTTATGAATGATTGTATCACTGAGCGCTAATGACCTCTAAATGCAGGTGCCCCCTTTTGAGCTACAATACACGAGGTATTGGACAATGCAGCTCCAATGTTCACCAGGGTTTACCTTCAGCTAATGCTTCCTGCCTTTATACTTTGCCTGGGGTTCCCTTACCACAGGCTCCTACACCATCTGAGCCTTAGCTCAGCCTTCGTTCACACTCACTAACTGTCCTAACACACTGCAGTTTCCCCTGCTGGTTTAAACACTGACGTACACATATCATACAAACGCTGAAGAAGGGATATCTCCCCAGAGTCGGTATGTTTTCATTTCTGTAACATTTTGACATAACCACCAATCACACTTTTTATTTTGATTGTAATGTTTTTTTATATCCCTTTCACTAATACTACTTTCATTGTTTTATAGTCAGTTCCTCTGTGGATTCTGGGTCAGTGTCTTATTGTTTAAGCTTTATTTCTGCGTTCTTCCATGCCACACTAATCCTCTTGTCAGTTAGGTGTCCACGTCTGAAACCTGTCCCTTAGTGCTTGTTTTTTACTGGCTCATGTTTGTCACCTCTGAGGACAAAGCCACTTTTACACACCTACGTTCATGTCCCAGCACCATGCCCCATATTCGTGACTCCCACATCATCTCATCAAATGATCCACGAGGTTTTACAGACCTCTCCACGTACAGTCCCGATACCTCAGGTAGTGGCTTGATCACCAGTTCGGTTCCCTCAGAAGGAAATGCAGAATGCACAAACATGACCAGGAGAAAGGTGTCGGTTTCACGCTCTCATCTAACCCTCCTTTTCACTACAGTCTGATTTTATCCTGAATTCCTGCTTTAACCCATTATTCTCATTTCTTTTTATCTTCTGCCCCCAGTCTCCGGCCTTAATTACTTCACCTCATCTAATTCTGAAACTTAACTGTTCCCACCAAATCTAATTCCAGAGATCTGTAGAAATGTGTAGTCCATGGGGCATAATTTTATAATATTATAAAACAGAACTCAAAGATATCTGTTTGATTCAGGCACAGCATACTTTGTTTGTTCTTTCTCTAAGATGACCCACTTCTCTTTAAATTTGCTTGATAATTCATTTCTAGATATTTGATCTCTCTCTATGTAAATTTGTCCATATTAAATATTGTGTTTTCTCTGTGAAAGTTGCTATCCATTTTGAATGCATTGAATGCTGTGAGACTGAGTGCATGAACTTTACCATTTCCCAGAATCTCTTTAAATTTTCAGCTAACTATTCCACTTAAATGTTTTAGAATGCCAGGGCATGTGAGTTTTAATATAATTTTTGTCATGATATGCTTAAGCGTATCCAGTCTCATTGATTTTCAGATTCCTGACACTCAGTACAATTAATACTTCCCCGACACTAAAATGTGTGATCAATGAATGGCTTATGGATTGAGGGATCCTCACTCACCACTGTGATGCGACGTTGAAATTCTGCAACAAGTTCAGCCATCAGTGATTCCAATTTCTACGCAAAATAAGAAAAGTTCCTCGTCCAGCAGAAAGGGTTAATTAGTATTAATCTATTATAGATTCAAAAAGGGGTGGGGTGTAAACTCCTGTATGTAATCACGCACCCCCCGTGTCTCCTCCTCCTTGCAGGAAGGAAACACCCACCCCTTCATTAAACTTGCCTTTCCAGAACTCCTCACACGCACAGCATTGCATTTGCAGCATTCCAATGTCCCTATCACTTGGATATTCACAATGAGTCAGTCCCATCATCAGGAATTAAAGATTCACTTGTGCATTAAAACGGTATTTGGAAGTTCAATCTGACCAGAAAATGAAATTCCAAACGTAGCAATTTCTAGGATTTAAAATGTACCCCAGGCACAAAACAGAGCCAATTCTGAAAGGTTCGTTTTACCAAGCTTTAGCAAACAAAATTTTCCAGTCAACATTTCACAGATTTTTGTTTTTGTTATACAACCAAGATGTTTTGTTTGAAAGGTCATTACATTAACCATGCATGTTCCACGCTGATAACACAGTGTGGAGCTGGAGGAACGCAGCAGGACAGGCTGCATCAGAGGAGCAGGAAAGCTGACGTTTAGGCCTAGACCCTTCTTCAGAAATGAGGGAGGGGGAAGGGAGCTCAGAGTTAAATACAGAGATGGGTGAGCTGGGCTGTGGAATGTAGGTGGGATGGTGATAGGTGAGTGCAGGTAGGGAGTGGTGGGGATTCGTCAGTGAGGTGGGAGGCGTGGATAGGTGGGAGAGTAGACGGACATTTGTACCTGCACTATCTTATCACTGTCCCACCTACCGTCCCCAGCCCCAACCCTCCTCTCCATTTATTTCAGAGCTCCCTTCCCCCTCCCCCCATGACTGAAGAGGGTTCCCGACCCGAAACGTCAGCTCTCCTGCTCCTCTGATGCTGCCTGGCCTGCTGTGTTTCTCCAGCCCCACACTGTTAACTCAGGCTCCAACATTCATAGTTCTTACTATCCCTGAGTGAGTTAGGTCCCACACTGATGCAGACACACAAAACACTTTCAAATCACCGCAGATTCCCAAGCTGCAAACTGAAACTTCAAAGTATCCCCAGATCTCGAGCTTCAGGTAATGAAAAGACACAAATTTTACAGGACGACATTTAGCAATCAAAAAAAGGACAAAGAAGGTCATTCAAATCAGGCTACGAAGAGATCACACTTTTACAAGGTTCAGAGTACTTACACAGTGCTGAAACCAGGCCTCCAGTCCTCTCCTTCTCCAGGTATAACTGTCCCCTAACCTTTCGGGGTCTGATTATGCTAACATATTAGCTATAGACCTGAATCCAGATCCTGGAATATGGAAGGTCTCCGGAGCATCAGGTTACTTTTCCCTTCTCTCGCGCATTTTCCCAAGTTGCATCCTCATCGCCAAAAATGTCTCAGATCACAGAGAGCATCTGAGCGGTTCGTTTTCACGTTCGGTTAAATGTTTGGCAAAGAGGGGGGAGGTCTCGAAGCCAGTAATTTGCTTAAATACGAACATTTGTGGAGTAATAATAAAAAAGGAAAGAGAAAGGAACATTTATTTAGTGAATAAAAAGAACGAAAAAGAGCGTGAGGATACAATAAGCCTCACGTCCGTCATGGACCCCTCGATTTGCATTGGTCTCGAGGCTGAGGTTATTCCTGGTACGGTTCCCGATCCTGATCCCAGTCTGAGGTGCAGTGCAGATACTTAGAACTGTCTGTCTCTTTAACAGTGTAACAAACAGCAAGGCACAGAGAGAAACAAGTACACAAAACTGCATTGATTGTGCTATCTTCGGCATGGACAGGAATGCTCACAGGGCTCGGTCAAGGTCGTGCAGCTGTGGAATATCATTAACAGGTTTAGCCCTTCGGCCCATCCGATACACTCTATTACATGCACCTCTCTGGATTATTGTCTCTCTCTGTACTACATTGCCCCCACCTCTGTGTTACATTCGCCTCTTTTTCTCTGTATGACATTGTCCACTTGGTTCCCTCTCTGTGTTACATTCCTCTCTGTCCCTCTCTCTCTCTCTCTGTAGATTATCTCTCACTCTATGTTACATTCCCCACACTCTCTCTGTATAACATTCCACACTCTCAGCCTCTCTAACTGTGGATGACACTCCCACCCTGTCTCTGTGTGACATTCACATCTCTCTCCCTCCCTCTGTTTATTCCATTCCCCTCTGTCTGTCTGTCCCTCTCTCTCTGTGCATTACAGTGTGCAGTCCCTCAATCTTTCTCTCCATTACATTCCCCACTCGCTCTCTATTACATGCCCCACTCTTTCTCTGTCTCTCTGTATTACATTATCTACTCTCTCACTCTACCCCGCTCCCCCACCACCACGCTACCACTCTCTCGACACCAGCTCCTCTCCAATGTTTACTCCCTCTCTCTCACACACTCCCTGTGTCTCTGTCAGTTCCTCCCTCCCTCTCTCTCTCTCTCTCTCTCGCTCCGGGTTTCCTGTTTTCCCTCTGCCTGGGCCTCCCTCTCTGACCCCATGAGCTCGCTCTGCAGATGCTGTTTGACCTGCTGCGATTTTCCAGAACGTTCTGTTTAGCTTTTGGCCTCTCACATCCTCCCAAGTTTGTTTCTACAACAACAGGAGGTTGCATTCGTTAAAAACAGTATCTCACACTGCGACTGAGGTCAGGCACAGACTGAGCCGGAGAACAGAGATTGTCATATTTACTGTTCAACCAGGCCCTGGACATTGCATCCACCCAATCTCTGTCACCCCCCACCCCCTCCCAATCTCTGTCACCCCCCACCCCCACTCCCCTCCCAATCACTGTCACCCCCACCCCCTCCCAATCTCTGTCACCCCCACCCCCACCTCCCTATCTCTGTCACCCCCCACCACCCCCTCGCAATCTCTGTCACCCACCCACGCCCCTCCCAACCTCTATCACCCCCACCCCCACCTCCCTATCTCTGTCACCCCCCACTCCGCTCCCAATCACTGTCACCCCCCCACCACCCCCTCCCAATCTCTGTCACCCCCACCCCCACCTTCCTATCTCTGTCACCCTCCACGCCCTCCCAATCTCTGTCACCCCCACCCCCACCTCCCTATCTCTGTCACCCCCCACTCCCCTCCCAATCAGTGTCACCCCCCACCACCCCATCCCAATCTCTGTCACCCTCCACCCCCTCCGAATCTCTGTCACCCCCCACCCCACGTCCCAATCTTGGTCACCCCCACCCCCCTCCCTATCACTGTAAACCTGCACACCCCCTACATCCACTCCCTATCTCTGTAATCCCCTACACTCCCTACACCCCCTCCCTATCTCTGTAACCCCCTCCAGCCCCAACAAATCCCTCCCTATATCTGTAACCCCCTCCAGCTCCTACAACCCCTCCCTATCTCTGTAACCCCCTCAATCCCCTCCAGCCACTCCCTATCTCTGTAACAATCTCCAGCCCCGACACCCCCTCCCTATCTCAGTAAACCCCCACAGCCCCTACACACCCTCCCTATCTCTGTAACCCTCTCCACCGCCTACACCCCCTCCCTGTCTCTGTAAACCCCTCAAGGCCCTATAACCCCTCCCTATCTCTGTAACCCACTCCAGCCGCTACACCCCCTCCCTATCTCTGTAACCCCCTCCAGTCCCTGCACCCCCTCCCTATCTCTGTAACCCCCTCCAGCCACTACACCCGCTCCGTCTCTCTGTAACCCCCTCCAGCCCCTACGCCCCCTCCCTATCTCAGTAAACCCCCCCAGCCCCTACAAACCCTCCCTATCTCTGTAACCCCCTCCACCCCCTACACCGCCTCCCTATCTCTGTAACTCCCTCCAGCCCCTACACCCCCTCCCTATGTCTGTAATCCCCTCCATCCCCTACACCCTCTCCCTATCTCTGTAACTCCCTCCAGCCCCTACACCCCCTCCCTATCTCTGTCACTCCCTCCAGCCCCTACACCCCCTCCTTATCTCTGTAACCCCCTCCAGCCCCTACAATCCCACCCTATCTCTGTAAGCCCCTCCATCCCCAACACCCTCCCTATCTCTGTAACCCTCTACACCCCCGACACACCCTCCCTATTTCTGTAACCCCCGACGCCCACTACAAACCCTCCCGATCACTGTAACCCCCTCCAGCCCCTACAAACCCTCCCTATCTCTGTGACACCCACCCGCCCGACTCCCTCCCTATCTCTGTAACCCCCAGCAGCCCCGACAGCCCCTCCCTATCTCTGTAACCCCTTCCAGCCCCTACACCCCCTCCCTATCTCTGTAACCCCCTCCAGTCCCTGCACCCCCTCCCTATCTCTGTAACCCGCCCTGGCCCTAACGCTCTCGATCTCTGTAACTCCCTCCAGCCCCTACACACCCTCCCTGTGTCTGTAACGCCCTCCATCCCCTGCACCCCCACCCTATTTCTGTAATCCCCTTCACCACCTAACACCAGCTCCCTGTCTCTTTAACACCCCCAGCCCAATTCCACCCCCTCCCTATCTCTGTTACCCCCCTCCACACCTACACACGTCCCTATCTCTGTGACCTACATCCCCTCCCGATTTCTGTAACTCGCTCCAGCACTGACACCCTTCCCTATCTCTGTCACCTCCCCAGCCCCGACAACCCCTCCCTATCTCTGTAAACCCCTCCATCTCCTACGCCCCCTCCCTATCTCTGTAACCCCCTTCACCCCTACACCCCCTCCCTATCTCTGTAACCCCCTACACCACCTCCCTATCTCTGTCACCCCCTCCAGCTCCGACACACCCTCCCTATCTCAGTAAGCCCCTCCAGCTCCAACACCCGATGCTTATCTCTGTCGCCCCCTCCAGCCCCAACACCGGCTCCCTGTCTCTGTAACCCCCTCCATCCACTACACCCCCTCCCTTTCTCTGTAACCTCCTCCATCCCCTACACCCGCTCCCCATCTCTGTAACCCCCAGCAGCCCATACACCCACTCCCTATCTCTGTAACCCCCTCCATGCCCTACACCCCTCCCTATCTCTGTAATCCCCTCCAGCCCCTATACCCCCTCCCTATCCCTGTAACCCCATCCAGTCCCTACCCCCCCTCACAGTCTCTGTAACCTCCTCCAGCCCCGACACCCCCACCCGATCTCTGTAACCCGCTCCAGCCCCTACACCCGCTCCCAATCTCTGTAACCCCCTCCATCCCCTCTATCTCTGTAACACCCTCCAGCCCCGACACCCCCTCCCTATCTCTGTAACTCCCTCCAACCCCTACACCCCCTCCCTATCTCTGTAACTCCCTCCAACCCCTACACCCCCTCCCTATCTCTGTAACTCCCTCCAGCCCCTACACCCCCTCCCTATCTCTGTAACTCCCTCCAACCCCTATACCCGCTCCCTATCTCTGTAACCCATCCAGCCCCTACACCCCATCCCTGTCTCTGTGACTCCCTCCATCCCCTACACCCCCTCCCTATCTCTGTAACTCCCTCCAGCCCCTACACCCCCTCCCTATCTCTGTAACTCCCTCCAACCCCTATACCCGCTCCCTATCTCTGTAATCCCCTCCATCCCCTACACACCCTCCCTATCTCCGTGAACCCCTCCAGCCCCTACACCCCCTCCCTATCTCTGTAACCCCCTCCAGCCCCAACACCCCATCCCTATCTCTGTAATCCCCTCCATCCCCTACACACCCTCCCTATCTCTATGAAACCCCTCCAGCCCCTACACCCCCTGCCTATCTCTGTCACCCCCTCCAGCCCCGACACACCCTCCCTATATCTGTAACCCCCTCCAGCTCCTACACCCCATCCCTATCTCTGTAAATCTCTACACCCACGACACACCCTCCCTATCTCTGTAACCCCCGACACCCACTACAAACCCTCTCTATCTCTGTAACACCCTCCAGCACCTACAAACCCTCCCTATCTCTGTAACCCTCTCCAGCCCCTACACCCCCTCCCTACCTCTGTAACCCCATCCAGCCCCCACACCCCCTCCCTATCTCTAGAACCCCCTCAATCCACTACACCCCCACCCTATCTCTGAAACCCCCTACACCCGCTACACCCCTCCCTATCTCTGTAACCCCCTCCAGCCCCTGCAGACCCTCCCTATCTCTGTAACCCCCTCCAACCCCTATACCCGCTCCCTATCTCTGTCACCCCCACCAGCCTCTACACCCCCTCCCTATATCTGTAACCCCCACCAGCCCCTACACCCCATCCCTATCTCTGTAACCCCCTCCAGCCGCTACACCCCCTCCCTATTTCTGTAATCCCCTTCACCACCTAACACCAGCTCCCTGTCTCTGTAACCCCCCCAGCCCCATCCACCCTCTCACTGTCTCTGGTACCCCCTCCACCCCTACACACGTCCCTATCTCTGTGACCTCCATCCCCTGCCGATCTCTGTCACCCCTTCCAGCGCCTACACCCCTCCCTATCTCTGTAACCCGCTTCTGCCTCTACACCCTTCCCTATCTCTGCAACCCCTACACCCCTACACCCCCTCCCTATCTCTGTAACCCCCTACACGTCCTCCCTATCTCTGTAACCCGCTCCAGTCCCAACAGCCCTCCCGATCTCTGTAAACCCTCCAGCCCCTCCCTATCTCTGTCCCCACTCCAGCCCCTGCACACCATCCCTATGTCTGTAACCCCCTCTAGCCCCTACACCCACTCCATCTCTCTATAACCCCCTCCAGCCCCTATGAGCCCTCCCTATCTCTGGAACCCCCTCCCGCCCATACACATCCTCCCTATTTCTGTAACTCCCTCCAGCCCCTACACCCCCTCCCTATCTCTGTAACTCCCTCCAACCCCTATACCCGCTCCCTATCTCTGTAATCCCCTCCATCCCCTACACACCCTCCCTATCTCCGTGAACCCCTCCAGCCCCTACACCCCCTCCCTATCTCTGTAACCCCCTCCAGCCCCAACACCCCATCCCTATCTCTGTAATCCCCTCCATCCCCTACACACCCTCCCTATCTCTATGAAACCCCTCCAGCCCCTACACCCCCTCCCTATCTCTGTCACCCCCTCCAGCCCCGACACACCCTCCCTATATCTGTAACCCCCTCCAGCTCCTACACCCCATCCCTATCTCTGTAAATCTCTACACCCACGACACACCCTCCCTATCTCTGTAACCCCCGACACCCACTACACCCCCTCCCTATTTCTGTAATCCCCTTCACCACCTAACACCAGCTCCCTGTCTCTGTAACCCCCCCAGCCCCATACACCCCCTCACTGACTCTGGTACCCCCTCCACCCCTACACACGTCCCTATCTCTGTGACCTCCATCCCCTGCCGATCTCTGTCACCCCTTCCAGCGCCTACACCCCTCCCTATCTCTGTAACCCGCTTCTGCCTCTACACCCTTCCCTATCTCTGCAACCCCTACACCCCTACACCCCCTCCCTATCTCTGTAACCCCCTCCAGTCCCTACACCCCCTCCCTATCTCTGTAACCCCCTCCAGTCCCTACACCCCCTCCCTATCTCTGTAACCCCCTCTAGCCCCTATACCCCCTCTCTATATCTGTAATGCCCTCCATCCCCTGCACTCCCTCCCTATTTCTGTAATCCCCTTCACCACCTAACACCAACTCCCTGTCTCTGTAACCCCCCCCAGCTCCTTCCACCCCCTCCTTATCTCTGTTACCCCCTCCACCCCTACACACGTCCCTGTCTCTGTGACCTACATCCCCTCCCGATCTCGGTAACCCCCACCAGCCTCTACACCCTTCCCTGTCTCTGTAACCCCTACACCCCTACACCCCCTCCCTATCTCTGTAACCCGCTCCAGTCCCAACAGCCCTCCCGATCTCTGTAAACCCTCCAGCCACTAGAGCCCCTCCTGATCTCTGTCCCGCACCCAGCCCCTCCACCCCCTCCCTATCTCTGTCCCCCTTCCAGCCCCTACACACCATCCCTATGTCTGTAAACCCCTCCAGCCCCTACACCCCCTCCCTATCTCTGTAACCCCCTCCAGCCCCTACACCCCCTCCCTATCTCTGTAACCCCCTCTATCCCCTACGCCGCCTCCCTATCTCTGTAATCCCCAGCAGCCCATACACCCACTTCCTATCTCTGTAACCCCCTCTATCCCCTACGCCGCCTCCCTATCTCTGTAACTCCCTACACTCCTACACCCCCTCCCTATCTCTCTAACACGCTCCAGCCTCTACACCCACACGATTCTCTGGAACGCCCTCCAGCCAGTAGACCCCACCCTATCTCTGTAACCACCTCCAACTCCTACAACCCCTCCCTATCTCTGTAACCCACTCCAGTCCCGACACCCCCTCCCTATCTCTGTAATCCCCTCCAGCCCCTATACCTCCTCCCTATCCCTGTAACCCCATCCAGTCCCTACACCCCCCTCACTGTCTCTGAAACCCACTCCAGCCCCTACACCCACCCGATCTCTGTCACCCACTCCAGCCCCAACACCCCCTCCCTATCTCTGTAACACCCTCCAGCCTCTACACCCACTCCATTCTGTGTAACCCCCTCCAGCCCCTACACACCATCTCTATCTCTGTAACCCCCTCCAATCCCTACACCCCCCACTATCTCTGTCACCCACTCCAGCCCCGACACCCCCTCCCTATCTCTGTAACACCCTCCAGCCTCTGCACCCCCTCCATTCTCTGTAACGCCCTCCAGCCACTAGACACCCTCCCTACCTCTAAAACCCCCTCCAGCACCTACAACCCCTACCTATCTCTGTAACCCCCTCCAGCCCTGACACACTCTCCCTATCTCTGTAACTCCCCTCCAGTCCATACATCCCCTCCCTCTCTCTGTAACCCCCTCCAGGCCCCACACCCCTCCATATCTCTGTAATCCCCTCCAGCCCCTATAACCCCCTCCCTATCCCTGTAACCCCCTCCAGACCCGACACCCACTCACTGTCTCGGTAACCCACTCCAGCCCCTACACCCGCTCCCTATCTCTGTAACCCCCTCCATCGCCTACACCCTCTCTATCTCTGTAACCACCTGCAGCCCCAACAGCCCCTCCCTATCTCTGTCACCCGCTCCAGCCCCTACACCCCCTCCCTATATCTGTAACCCCCTGCAGCCCCTACACACCTCCCTATATCTGTCAACCACTCCAAACCCTACACTCCTCCCTAACTCTGTAACCGTCTCCAGCCCCTACACGCCCTCCCATTCTCTGTAACGCCCTCCAGCCAATAGACCCCCTCCCTATATCTGTAACCCCCTCTAGCCCCTACACCCCCTCCCTATCTCTGCAACCCCCTCCAGGCCCCACACCCCCTCCCTATCCTTGTAACCCCATCCAGTCCCGACACCCCCTCAACTGTCTCGGTAACCCTCTCCAGCCCCTACACCCGCTCCCGGTCTCTGTAACCCCCTCCATCGCCTACACCCCCTCGCTATCTCTGTAACCACCTCCAGCCCCAACAGCCCCTCCCTATATCTGTCACCCCCTCCAGATCCTATACCCCCTCCCTATCTCTGTAACCCCCTCCAGCCCCTACACCCCCTCTCTATCTCTGTAACCACCTCCAGCCCCTACATCCTCTCTATCTCTGTAACCCCCTCCAGTCCCTACACTCCCCCATCTCTGTTACCCCCTCCAGCCCCGACACACCTCCCTATCTCTGTAAACCACTCCAAACCCTACACACCTCCCTCTCTCTGTAACCCTCTCCAGCCCTTACACACCCTCCCCGGCTCTGTAACTCCCTCCAGCCCCTGCAGTCCCTCCCTATCTCTGTTACCCCCCCAGCCCCTTCCACCCCCTCCCTATCTCTGTAACCCCCTCCACCCCTACACACGTCCCTATCTCTGTGACCACCATCCCCTCCCGATCTCTGTAACCCCCTCCAGCTCCTCCACCCGCTCCCGATCTCTGTTCCCGCTCCAGCCTCTACACACCCTTCCTATGTCTGTAACCCGCTCCAGCCCCGACACCCACTCCCTCTCTCTGTAAACTCCTCCAGCCCCTACAAGCCTACGCTGACTCTGTAACACCCTCCAGTCTCTACACCCACTCCCTATCTCTGTAACCCGCTCCAGCCCCTATACACCTCCCTATCTCTGTAACCCCCTCCTGCCCCTGACACCGCACCCTATTCCTGTAACCACCTCCAACCCCTAGACACCCTCCCAATTTCTGTAACCCCCTCCAACCCCTACACACCTCCCTATCTCTGTCACCCTCTCCAGTCCCAACACACCATCCCTATCTCTGTCACCCCCTCCAGCCCCTACACACCCACCCCAACTCTGTAACTCCCTCCAACCCCTGCACACCCTCCCTATCTCTGTTACCCCCTCCAGCCCCAACAGCCCCTCCCTATATCTGTCACCCCCTCCAGATCCTAAACCCCTCCCTATCTCTGTAACCCCCTCCAGCCCCTACACGATCTCAGTAACACCCTCCAGCACCTATACCCACTCCCTATATCTGTCACCCCCTCCAGATCCTATACCCCCTCCCTATCTCTGTAACCCCCTCCAGCCCCTACACCCCCTCTCTATCTCTGTAACCCCCTCCAGCCTCTACACCCCCTCCATTCCCTGTAATGTCCTCCAGCCAAGAGACCCCCCTCCCTATATCTGTAACCCTCTTCAGCTCCTAAACCCCATCCCTATCTCTGAAACCCCCTCCAGCCCTTACACCCTCTCTATCCTTGTAACCCCATCAAGCCCCTACATACCCTCCCAATCTCAGTAACACCCTCCAGCACCTATACCCACTCCCTATATCTGTCACCCCCTCCAGATCCTATACCCCCTCCCTATCTCTGTAAACCCCTCCAGCCCCTACACCCCCTCTCTATCTCTGTAACCCCCTCCAGTCCCAACACCCCCTCCCTATATCTGTTACCCACTCCAGCCCCTATACCCCCTCCCTATCTCTGTAACCCCCTCCAGCCCCTACACCCCCTCCCTATCTCTGTCACCCCCTCCAGCCCCAACATCCCCTCCCTATATCTGTCACCCCCTCCAGATCCTATACCCCCTCCCTATCTCTGTCACCCCCTCCAGCCCCTACACCCCCTCTCTATCTCTGTAACCCACTCCAGTCCCTACACCCTCTCTATCTCTGTAACCCCCTCCAGTCCCTACACCCCCTCCCTATCTCTGTAACCCTCACCAGCCCTTACACACCCTCCCCAGCTCTGTAACTCCCTCCAGCCCCTGCAGACCCTCCCTATCTCTGTTACCCCCCAGCCCCTTCCACCCCCTCCCTATCTCTGTAACCGGCTCCACCCCTACACACGTCCCTATCTCTGTGACCTCCATCCACTCCCGATCTCTGAAACCCCTTCCAGCTCCTCCACCCGCTCCCTATCTCTGTTCCCGCTCCAGCCTCTACACACCCTTCCTATGTCTGTAACCCACTCCAGCCCCGACACCCACTCCCTCTCTCTGTAACCCCCTCCAGCTCCTACAAGCCCATGCTGACTCTGTAACACCCTCCAGTCTCTACACCCACTCCCTATCTCTGTAACCCTCTCCAGCCCCTATACCCCTCCCTATCTCTATAACCCCCTCCAGCCCCACACGCCCTCCCTATCTCTGTAACCCCCTCCAGCCCCTACACGCCCTCCCTATCTCTGAAACCCCCTCCAGCCCCTACACCCTCTCTATCTCTGTAACCCCCTCAAGCCCCTACATACCCTACCTATCTCAGTAACCCCCTCCTGCCCCAACACCCCCTCCCTAACTCTGTAACCCCCTCCAGTCCCAACATCCCCTCCCTCTCTCTGTAACCCCCTTCAGTCTCTACACCTACTTCCTATCTCTGTAACCCTCTCCAGCCCCTATACCCCTCCCTGTCTCTGTAACCCCCTCTTGCCCCTGACACCACACCCCATTTCTGTAACCCCCTCCAACCCCTACACACCTCCCTATCTATGTCACCCTCTCCAGTCCCTAAACACCCCCTCCCTATCTCTGTTACCCCCTCCAGCCCCGAAACACCCGCCCTATCTCTGTAATCCCCTCCATCCATCACACCCCCTCCCTATCTCTGTAATCCCCTGCACTCCCTACACCCCCTCCCTATCTCTGTAACCCCCTACACTCCCTACACCCACTCCCTATCTCTGTAACACCCTCCATCCTCTACACCCCCTCCATTCCCTGTAATGTCCTCCAGCCAAGCGACCCCCTCCCTATATCTGTAACCCTCTTCAGATCCTAAACCCCATCCCTATCTCTGAAACCCCCTCCAGCCCCTACACCCTCTCTATCTCTGTAACCCCCTCAAGCCCCTACAAACCGTCCCTATCTCTGTAACCCCCTCCTGCCCCAACACCCCTTCCCTATCTCAGTAACCCCCTCCAGCAACTACACCCCCTCCCTATCTCTGTAACCCCCTCTAGCCCTGACACCCCCTCCCTAACTCTGTAACCCCCTCCAGTCCATACATCCCCTCCCTCTCTCTGTAACCCCCTCCAGCCCCTACACTCCCTCCCTATCTCTGTAATTCCCTCCAGACCCTATACCCCCTCCCTATGTCTGTAACGCCCTCCAGCCCCTACACCCCCTCACTGTCTCAGTAACCCACTCCAGTCCCTACACCCGTTTCCGATCTCTGTAACCCCCTCCATCCCCTAACACTCTCTATCTCTGTAACCCCCTCCAGTCCCTACACCCATTCCCTAACTCTATCACCCGCTCCTGCGCCTACACACCCTCCCTATATCTGTAACCCCCTGCAGCCCCTACACGACTCCCTATCTCTGTCACCGCCTCCAGCCCCGACACACCCTCCCATTCTCTGTAATGCCCGCCAGCCAATAGAACCCCTCCCTATCTCTGTAAACCCCTCCAGCACCTATACCCCCTCCCTATATCTGTCACCCCGTCCAGATCCTACACCACCTCCGTATCTCAGTAACCCCTCCAGCCGCTACACCCCCTCTCTATCTCTGTAACCCCCTCCAGCCCCTACACCCTCCCTATCTCTGTAACCCCCTCCAGCCCCTACATACCCTCCCTATCTCTGTAACCCCCTCCTGCCCCAACACCCCCTCCCTATCTCTGTAACCCCCTCCAGCAACTACACCTCCTCCCTATCTCTGTCACTCCCTCCAGTCCCTACATCCCCTCCCTCTCTCACCCCCTCCAGCCCCTACACACCCTCCCTATCTCTGTAACCCCCACCAGCCCCTACACCCCCTCCCTATCTCTGTAACCCCCTCCAGCTCCTACACCCCCTCCCTATCTCTGTAACCTCCTCCTGTCCCTACACCCACTCCCTATCTCTGTAACCCTCGACACCACTAAACCCCCTCCCTATCTCTGTAACCCCCTCCAGCCCCAACACCCCCTCCCTATCTCTGTAACCCCCGACACTCCCTACACCGCCTCCCTATCTCTGTAACCCCCTACACTCCCAACACCCCCTCCCTATCACTGCAACACACTCCAGCCTCTACATCCCCTCCATTCTCTGTAACACCCTCCAGCTAATAGACCCCCTCCCTACCTCTGTCACCCCCTCCAGCTCCTACACCCACTCCCTATCTCTGTAACCCCCTCCAGCCCCTACACCCCCTCCCTATCTCTGTAACCCCCTCCAGCCCCTACACACCCTCTCTATCTCTGCAACCCGCTCCAGCCCCTACAGCCCTCCATATCCCTGTAAACCCCTTCAGCCCCGACACCCCCTCCCTATCTCTGTAATTCCCTCCAGCCCCGACACCCCCTCCCTATCTCGGTAACCCCCTCCAGCCCCGACATCCCCTCCCTATCTCTGTCACCCCTCCAGCCTCGACACACCTCCCTATCTCTGTAAACCACTCCAAACCCGACACACCTCCCTATCTCTGTAACCCTCTCCAGCCCCAATACACCCTCCCCAGATCTGTAACTCCCTCCAGCCCCTGCAGACCCTCCCTATCTCTGTTACACCCCTGCCCCTTTCACCCCCTCCCTATCTCTGTCACCCCCCTCAGCGCCTACACCCCTCCCTATCTCTGTAACCCCCTACGGTCCCAACAGCCCTCCCGATCTCTGTAAACCCTCCAGCCCCTGGAGCCCCTCCCGATGTCTGTCCCCACTCCAGCCCCTCCACCTGGTCCCCATCTCTGTCCCCGCTCCAGCCTCTACACCCCCTTCCTATGTAACCCCCTCCAGCCCCGACACCCACTCCCTATCTCTGTAACCCCCTCCAGCCCCAACAAGACCACGCTGTCTCTGTGACACCCTCCAGTCTCTACACCCACTCCCTATCTCTGTAACCCCCTCCATCCCCTACACCCTCCCTATCTCTGTAACCCCCTCTAGCCCCTACACCCCCTCCCTATCTCTGTCACCCCCACTAGCCCCTACACACTCTCCCTATATCTGTTACCCCCTCGAGCCCCGACACACCTCCCTATCTCCATAACTCTCTCCAGCCCCTGCAGACCCTCGCTATCTCTGTTACACCCCCTGCCCCTTCCACCCCCTCCCTATCTCTATAACCCTCTTCAGTGCCTACACCCCTCCCTATCTCTGTATCGCCCTCCAGCCCCTACACCCCCTCCCTATCTCTGTAACCCCCTCCAGCCTCTACACCCCCTCCCTATCTCTGTAACCCCCTCCAGCCCCTACACCCCCTCCCTATCTCTGTAACCCCCTCCAGCTCCTACACCCCCTCCCTATCTCTGTAACCCCCTCCAGCCCTGACATCCCCTCCCTATCTCTGTCACCCTCTCCAGCCCCTACACATTCTCCCTATATCTGTAACTCCCTCCAGCCCCTGCAGACCCTCCCTATCTCTGTTACACCCCCTGCCCCTTCCACCCCCTCCCTATCTCTGTTACCCCCTCCACCCCTACACACGTCCCTATCTCTGTGACCTCAATCCCCACCCGATCTGTGTAACCCCCTTCAGCGCCTACACCCCTCCCATTCTCTGTAGCCTCCGCCAGCCTCTACGCTCACCCGATCTCTGTAACCCCCTCCAGCCCCTACACCCCCTCCCTATCTCTGTAATCCCCTCCAGTTCCTACACCCCCTCCCTATCTCTGTTACCCCCTCCAGCCTCGACACACCTCCCTATCTCTTTTAGCCACTCCAAACCCAAAACACCTCCCTATCTCTGTAACCCTCTCCAGCCCTTACACACCCTCCCCAGCTCTGTAACTCCCTCCAGCCCCTACACCCCCTCCCTATCTCTGTAACCCCCTCTGGCCCCGACACCCACTCCCTATCTCTGTAACCCCCTCCAGCCCCTACATCCCCTCCCTATCTCTGTAACCCCCTCCAGCCCCTACACCCCCTCCCTATCTCTGTAACCCCCTCCAGCCCCTACACCCTCTCAATCTCTGACCCCCTCCAGCCCCTCTATATCTCTGTAACCCGCTACAGGCCCTACACCCCCTCCCTATCTCTATACCCCCTCCAGCCCCTTCACCCCCTCCCTATCTCTATACCCCCTCCAGCCCCTTCACCCCCTCCCTATCTCTGTCACCCCCTCCAGCCCCTTCACCCCCTCCCTATCTCTGTCACCCCCTCCAGCCCCTACACCCCTCCCTATCTCTGTAACCCCCTCCAGCCCCTACACCCCCTCCCCATCTCTGCAACCCCCTCCAGCCCCGACACCCCCTCCCTATCTCTGTAACCCCCTCCATCCCGTACACCCCCTCCCTATCTCTGTAACTCCCTCCAGTCCCACACCCCCTCCCTATCTCTGTAACCCCCTCCAGCTCCTACACCCCTCCCTATCTCTGTAACCCCCTCCAGCCCCTACACCCCCTTCCTATCTCCCTTATCCCCTCCAGCCCCTACACCCCCTCCCTATCTCTGTAACCCCCTCCAGTCCCTACACCCCCTCCCTGTCTCTGTAACCTCCTCCATCCCCGACACCCCCTCCCTATCTCTGTAACCCCCTCCAGCCCCTACACCCCCTCCCTATCTCTGTAACCTCCTCCATCCCCGACACACCTCCCTATCTCTGTAGCCCTCTCCAGTCCCTACACACCCTCCCTATCTCTGTAACCCCCTCCAGCCCCTACACAGCCTTCATATCTCTGTAGCATCCTCCAGCCTCTACACCCAGCCGATCTCTGTAACCCCCTCCGTCCCCTATACCCTCTCTATCTCTGTAATCCCCTCCAGTCCCTCCACCCCCTCCCTATCTCTGTCACCCCCTCCAGCCCCTACACACTCTCCCTATATCTGTTACCCCCTCCAGCCTCGACACACCTCCCTATCTCTGTTAGCCACTCCAAGCCCAAAACACCTCCCTATCTCTGTAACCCTCTCCAGCCCTTACACACCCTCCCCAGCTCTGTAACTCCCTCCAGTCCCTACACCCCCTCCCTATCTCTGTAACCCCCTCCAGCTCCTACACCCCCTCCCTATCTCTGTAACCCCCTCCAGCCCCTACACCCCTCCCTATCTCTGTAACCCCCTCCATCCCCTACACCCCCTTCCTATCTCCGTAACCCCCTCCAGCCCCTACACCCCACTCCCTTTCTCTGTAGCCCCCTCCAGCTCCTACACCCCTTCCCTATCTTGTCACCCCCTCCAGCCCCGACACCCCCTCCCTATCTCTGTAAGCCCCTCCAGCCCCTACACCCCCTCCCTATCTCTGTAACCCCCTGAAGCTCTGTGCAGTTCCCATTCTGCCCTTTCGAACTCTTTTGCTGACGTTGTCCCTGCTCTGCCTTTCTGAACGTTCCCTTTGATTCCCTTCCACGATAGAGAGTCTATCGAACTCCTTCGTGGGATCATGCAATGTTTTGGCCTCACTGCTTTTAGTGGCAGAGAATTCCACAAGCTTTCCATTGCCTGGTTCATGACATTTCTCTCCCTCTCAGTGTGAATATGGTGATTGCTTTTTAGCCTCCCTCGCACTGGGCTTCCCAGGCCGTTGGAAACATACTTATTGTGATGACCCTGCCTGGCCCTGTCTGATTTTTGCAGGGTTCCATGAAATTCCCTCACTTTATTTTTCTGAACTCCAGTGTATATAGTCCTTGATGATCCTGGCTGGCATCTGCGCTACCATCCAGGGAATGTGGTGGAATGTGTTCATTGGTCTATCATGTTCATTTGAAGAGCCCATCTGCCACGTTGGCATCTCCAATGCTCTGTGTTTCCCTGCTGCCAGCCTCATGTCTTCTCCAGACATTCCTGCCCACCATTTCTGCCCCAATACCCACCCATTCGCCCACCTGCCAAATACCTCAGCTGATCCCACCTCCACCACATTCCCAGGCAGGGCATTCCAGACCCTAAATTGTCACTGAACGAAGAAGCAAATTCATCGAGATGCTGCAATCTGTACTGAGCACAAACAAAAATATTCTTGAGAGATGGTAGGACTTGTAGATGCTGGAGAATCCGAGATAACACGGTGTGGAGCTGGATGAACACAGCAGGCCCAGCAGCAGGAAGGCTGACGTTTCGGGCCTAGACCCTTCATCAGAAAAGGGGGATGGGGAGAGGGTTCTGAAATGAATAGGGAGAGAGGGGGAGGCGAACCGAAGTTGGATAGAGGAGAAGATAGGTGGAGGGGAGAGTACAGGTGGGGAGGTAGGGAGGGGATAGGTCAGTCCGGGGAGGATGGACAGGCCAAGGAAGCGGGATGAGGTTAGTGGGTGGGAAATGGAGGTGCAGCTTGAGGTGGGAGGAGGGGATAGGTGAGAGGAAGAACAGGTTAGGGGGGCGGGTACGAGCTGGGCTGGTTTTGGGATGCAGTGGAGGGAGGGGACGAGCTGGGCTGGGTTTTGGAAGCAGTTGGGGGAGGGGATGAACTGGGCTGGTTTTGGGATGCAGTACGGGGAGGGGAGATATTGAAGCTTGTGAAAACCTCATTGATACCATTGGGCTGCAGGGTTCCCAAGCGGAATATGAGTTGCTGTTCCTGCAACCTTCGGGTGGCATCATTGTGGCACTGCAGGAGGCGCAGGATGGACATGTCGTCTGAGGAATGGGAGGGGGAGTTAAAATGGTTTGCGACTTCATCCCCTACCTACTCACCATCTAAGGGCCTGAAGAAGCTTTCCAGATGAAGCAGCATTTCACCTGTAGCTCCTCCAGTCCTGTGTATTACATTCGCTTCACCCAACGTGGCCTACCCTAAGTTGGAGACACCAAACGCAGACTGGGTGACCGGTTTGTGGAACACCTCCGATCTGTGTTCAAGCAAGACCACGACCTTCCTGGAGCTGATCATTTTAATACAGCGCCCTGCTCGCACATCCGCATGTCTATCCTTGACACGCTGCTGTGTTCCTGTGAGTCACAGCGCAGACTGGAGGAACAGCATCTCACCTTCAAACTGTGCACTTTACAACCGTCTGGGCTCGGTATTGAGTCCAACACCTTCAGAGGGCAAATCAGCTCCCATTCCCGCACTTTCTTCCATCTTTACTTCTAACATTGTCTGTCACCATGTCCTCTCTCCCCTCCCCACCGAGTGGGTCTGCCTGCCCTTTCTGCGAGGCAAGTGGACACTCCATTCTTCAGTCAATTAATCTGAACTATCAGCGTACTTTCTCCGCCAGCACTCCACCCAACTGCAGCATTAACGCTGTCCCCTCCATACTTGTCATCAGCTCTGGTAAGGACGCATCAAGATGCGAAATGTCAGCTCGCTCTCTCCACACACACACTGCCTGCCCCATTGTGACCGCCAGCATATTTTATTTTCAGGGCTCTCTGGTCAGGAAGAGTTTCACACACATTGCTCCTGGAGGTCGTGCTTGAATTCGCCAGCGCAGTCATCCACACCGCCCCTGCCAAATGTGTCCCTCCCAAGGCTCCTCCCGATCAAATCAGGGCTCAGCGTTCCCATCTCCAAAGAGAACGGTCCCAGCATCCACGTGTTAGCTGAAGGCTCCCGTTCCCAGTCATGCAACTTGCTTAGCATCGAATTGCCACAACGTGGAAGCGAGACATTCGGCCCATCGGGCACACGATGACGCTCAGAAGAGCTCCCCTATCGCTGTGGCACTGCCTTGCACATGGCTGAATGACCCTAACCCGCACATCCGTGTGCACTATGGGACAATTTAGCACAGCCAACCCACCCTAACACGCACATCCCTGGGCACTATGGGACAATTTAGCACAGCCAACCCACCCTAACACGCACATCCCTGGGCACTATGGGACAATTTAGCACGGCCAATCCACCCTAACCCGCACATCACTGGGCACTATGGGACAATTTAGCACGGCCAATCCACTCTAACCTGCACATCCCTGGGCACTCTGGGACAATTTAGCACGGCCAACCCAGCCTAACCCGCACATCCCTGGGCACTACGGGACAATTTAGCATGGCCAACCCACCCTAACCTGCACATCCCTGGGCACTATGGGACAATTTAGCACGGCCAACCCACCCTAACCTGCACATCCCTGTGCACTATGGGGCAATTTAACATGGCCAGTCCACCCTAACCCGCACATCCCTGGGCACTATGGGACAATTTAGCACGGCCAACCCACCCTAACCTGCACATCCCTGTGCACTATGGGGCAATTTAACATGGCCAGTCCACCCTAACCCGCACATCCCTGGGACACTATGGGGCAATTTAGCACGGCCAATCCACCCTAACCTGCACATCCCTGGGCACTACGGGGCAATTTAGCACGGCCGACCCACCCTAACCCGCACATCCCTGGGCTCTATGAGACAATTTAGCACGGCCAACCCACCCTAACCCGCACATCCCTGGACACTACGGGACAATTTAGCACGGCCAACCCACCCTCACCCACACATCCCTGGGCACTATGGGACAATTTAGCATGGCCGACCCACCCTAACCTGCACATCCCTGGGCACTACGGGACAATTTAGCACGGCCAACCCACCCTAATCCGCACATCCCTGGGCACTATGGGACAATTTAGCACGGCCAACCCACCCTCACCCACACATCCCTGGGCACTACGGGACAATTTAGCACGGCCAATCCACTCGAACCTGCACATCCCTGGACACTGTAGGACAATTTAGCACGGCCAATCCACCCTAATCCGCACATCCCTGGGCACTATGGGACAATTTAGCACGGCCAACCCACCCTAACCCGCACATCCCTGGGCGATACGGGACAATTAAGCACGGCCAATCCACCATAACCCGCACATCCCTGGGCACTATGGGACAATTTAGCACGGCCAACCCACCCGAACCCGCACATCCCTGGGCACTACGGGACAATTTAGCACGGCCGACCCACCCTAACCCGCACATCCCTGGGCACTATGGGACAATTTAGCACGGCCGACCCACCCTAACCCGCACATCCCTGGGGACTATGGGACAATTTAGCACGGCCGACCCACCCTAACCCGCACATCCCTGGGCACTATGGGACAATTTAGCACGGCCAACCCCACCCTAACCTGCACATCCCTGGGCACTACGGGACAATTTCACATGGCCAACCCACCCTAACCCGCACATCCCTGGGCACTATGGGACAATTTAGCACGGCCAACCCCACCCTAACCTGCACATCCCTGGGCACTATGGGACAATTTAGCACGGCCAACCCACCCTAACCTGCACATCCCTGGACACTACGGGACAATTTAGCACGGACAATCCACCCTAACCCGCACATCCCAGGGCACTATGGGACAATTTAGCATGGCCAACCCACCCTAACCCACACATCCGTGGGCACTACGGGACAACTTAGCACGGCCAACCCACCCTAACCTGCACATCCCTGGGCACTACGCGACAACTTAGCACGGCCAGTCCACCCTAACCTGCACATCCCTGGGCACTACGGGACAATTTAGCACGGCCAACCCACCCTAACCTGCACATCCCTGGACACTATGGGACAATTTAGCACGGACAATCCACCCTAACCCGCACATCCCAGGGCACTATGGGACAATTTAGCATGGCCAGCCCACCCTAACCCGCACATCCCTGGGCACTACGGGACAATTTAGCACGGCCAACCCACCCTAACCCGCACATCCTTGGGCACTATGGGACAATTTAGCACGGCCAACCCACCCTAACCCGCACATCCTTGGGCACTACGGGACAATTTAGCACGGCCAGTCCACCCAAACCTGCACATCCCTGGGCACTATGGGTCAATTTAGCACGGCCAACCCTCCCTAACCCGCACATCCCTGGGCACTATGGGACAATTTAGCACGGCCAACCCTCCCTAACCTGCACATCCCTGGGCACTATGGGACAATTTAGCACGGCCAACCCACCCTAACCTGCACATCCCTGGGCACTATGGGACAATTTAGCATGGCCAACCCACCCTAACCTGCATATCCCTGGGCACTATGGGACAATTTAGCATGGCCAACCCACCCTAACCTGCATATCCCTGGGCACTATGGGACAAATTAGCACGGCCAATCCAGCCTAACTCGCACATCCCGTGGGCACTATGGGACTATTTAGCACGGCCAGTCCACCCTAACCTGCACATCACTGGGCACTATGGGACAATTTAGCACGGCCAATCCACCCTAACCCGCACATCCCTGGGCACTATGGGACAATTTAGCACGGCCAACCCACCCTAACCCGCACATCCCTGGGCACTATGGGACAATTTAGCACGGCCAACCCACCCTAACCCGCACATCCCTGGGCACTATGGGACAATTTAGCACGGCCAATCCCACCCTAATCCGCACATCCCTGGGCACTATGGGACAATTTAGCACGGCCAATCCACCCTAACCCGCACATCCCTGGGCACTACGGGACAATTTAGCACGGCCAACCCACCCTAACCCGCACATCCCTGGGCACTACGGGACAATTTAGCACGGCCAATCCACCCTAACCTGCACATCACTGGGCACTATGGGACAATTTAGCACGGCCAATCCACCCTAACCTGCACATCACTGGGCTCTATGGGACAATTTAGCACGGCCAACCCACCCTAACCTGCACATCCCTGGGCACTATGGAACAATTTAGCACGGCCAATCCACCCTAACCCGCACATCCCTGGGCACTATGGGACAATTTAGCACGGCCAATCCCACCCTAACCCACACATCCCTGAGACTGCATGCAGCGGGTTAGATTGACTACTGAAGCTCAGGGAAAGATGGGACCCTCCCCGCCCCCGGCACCGATCTGTAACGCCAGCTTTCCTGCTCCTCAGATGCTGCCTGACCTGCTGTGTTCATCGTGCTCCCCATTGTGTTGTCAGAGGCCTGGATGGGACTTGGGATTCTGAGATCTGGACACTTCTTTTTCCTTCTCGCTTAGCTCCTGGCCCTGTCAAAATCTGCTTTTGTTTGGTAACCGGTTGGGTGCCAGTGAACGGAGGGTTTGCACACTTTTTGCTGTCCCTCTACTTAGTACAAGGGACCAATAAATAAATCGAAATGTGAAAACGTCACAGAGCCTTCGGTCTGAAGGTGAGCTGCCTTTGTATGTGAACAGCATTCTCTCTGTTTTTCTGTCTCTCTCAGATGTCAGCCAGACTGCTGAGCTGGCCTGGTCTTTCTCTCTTATCTCGAACAATAGTTGTGCCCCGCATTGGCGAGCAGCGGCGAGCAGCCTTGTTTATTCAGGTTGTGAGGTGCGTATCGGGAGCATTTTACTGATCCTCGCTAAAGTTGGCAAGGACCCAACCCCCGAACAGAACTCGCTCTCTGAGGCGCTCCCAAAGATTTTCCTAACTCGGGTCAACCTGGACCAGAAACGTTAATTCTGTCTCTCTCTCTCTCTTCACAGATGCTACCAGACTGGCTGTGTTTCTCTAACACTTCCTGTTTTTCTTTAAAAAAAATTTGCGAATGCATTAGCTTCACTTTGAACGTCGGCAAGACACTAGGACGTCACGGGGGGGGCCAGGTAAAAAAAACACTCCTGCAGAATGTAGGCCCAGGAAAGAGCGAGGCACTCATCAACCCTGGACAGATATATTGGCCTGAGAGGCAGTACAATGTTGGCTCCCCAGGGGAGCCCCGTTTCCCCTGGAGTTTGGAAGGGTAAGGGGAGAGCTGATCAAAGTCATTGTTCTTTCAGACCCTTCGGTCCAACCAATCCATGCTCCCCAAGCCAAACCAGTCCCAGCTGCCTGCATTTGGTCCATACCCCCTATTCATGTCGAGACAACATCAAAAGTATCGTGCCTAGGTATCCTGGATGTAAGGTGGTGCGGAGAGGCAACTTTTTACTGCAGAGATCATGGGAACTGCAGATGCTGGAGAATCCGAGATAACAAACTGTGGAGCTGGATGAACACTGCAGGCCAAGCAGCGTCTTAAGAAGCTGCTTGGCCTGCTGCGTTCATCCAGCTCTAGCCTTTTTACTGCACTCCATTTGTGTGCACGTGACGATAAAAATATTCTACTCTCTTCTATCCAAATGTCTTTTAAATCCGATAAGTGTGCCCACACCCACCACTTCCTCTGGAAGTTCATTCCACGCACCAACCGCTCTCTGAGTTAAAAAGAAGTTGTCCCTCACGTCTTTTTTTTAAATCTTTCACCTCTCACCTTATATCGATGCCCTTCGGTTTTGGACTCCCGTCCCCCACGGGACAAGACCTTGGCTATTCACCCTATCTATGCCTCACACGGTTTTATACGGTTGCCCCCTCACCCTCCTACGTTCCAGTGAAAAAAGTCCCGGCCTCTCCTTGGAACTCAAACCCTTCATTCCCGGCAACATCCCGGTAAATCCCTTCTGAACCCTCTCCAGTTTAATAACATCCTTCCCGTAACGGGGAGACCAGAACTGGACACAGCGCTCCAGGAGAGGCCTCACCAACGTCCCTGTACAACCTCAACATGACGTCCCCAACTCCTACACTCAAAGGGTCTGAGCAGTGAAGGCAAGTGTGCTAAACGCCTTCTTAACCCCAGATAACAAAGTGTGGAGCTGGATGAACACAGCAGGCCAAGCAGCATCTCAGGAGCACAAAGGCTGACGTTTTGGGCCTAGACCCTTCATCAGAAAAGAGGGGTAGGGAGTGGGTTCTGAAATAAATAGGGAGAGAGGGTGGAGGCGGACAGAAGATGGATAGAGAAGAAGATAGGTGGAGAGGAGTGTATTGGTGGGGAGGTGGGGAGGTGGGGAGGGGATAAGTCAGTCGGGGAGGACGGACAGGTCAATGGGGCGGGATGATGTTAGTAGATAGGAAATGGAGGTGCAGCTTGAGGTGGGAGGAGGGGATAGATGAGAGGAAGAACAGGTTAGGGAGGCGAGGACGAGCTGGGCTGGTTTTAGGATGCAGTGGGGGAAAGGGAGATTTTGAAGCTGGTAAAGTCCACATTGATACCATTGGGCTGCAGGGTTCCCAAGCGGAATATGAGTTGCTATTCCTGCAACCTTCGGGTGGCATCATTGTGGCACTGCAGGAGGCCCAGGATGGACACGTCGTCTAAGGAATGGGAGGGAAACCAAGCGGAGGCTTGGGGACCGCTTTGCAGAACACCTCCGCTCGGTTCGCAATAAACAGCTGCACCTCCCGGTCGTGAGCCATTTCAACTCCCCCTCCCATTCCTCAGACGACGTGTTCATCATGGGCCTCCTGCAGTGCCACAGTGATGCCACATGTGACACAAACTTCAAAGCATCATGAACCTACACTCCTAGGTCCGTCTGTTCTACAATGACCCAGAGCCCCACCGTTAATTGTATAAATTCTGTCCTTGTTTGTTTTACTAAAATGCAATACCTCGCATTTACCCAAATTAAACTCCGTCTGCCACCCCTCGACCCATTGGCCCAATTGATCAAGATCTCCTTGTAATCTTTGATAAACTTCTTCACTGTCCACTATATCACCAACCTTGGCGTCCCCTGCAAACTTCCGAACCCAGCCTTCTATTTTCTCATCCGAATCATTTATATAAACAACTAACAGAAGTGGACCCAGCACCGATCCGTGAGGAACAGCCCTGATCACAGGCCCCCTACCACCACCGCCCTCTGTCTCCAAGGCCTTAACAGTAAAAGGCGACATAGATAAATAATTTCAAAAGATATTTGGAGCTGTGGCAGGGGCTCAGTTGTTAGTTTTAACCCTAGGATAGGCAAATTTTTCTTCCAAGGAATGGAACCAGTAAAGGTGAGGGGTTCCACCCTCTGCCCCCTTGACCTGTCCGTCCTCCCTGGGCTGACCTATCCCGTCCCCACCTACACTCACCTCTACAGTCTCCATCCCTGCCCCTTTAACTTGTCTGTCTCCTCTCCACCTATCTTCTCCTCTATCCATCTTCTATCCGCCTCCCCCTCTCTCCCTATTTATTTCAGAACACCCTTCCCCTCCCCCATTTCTGACGAAGGGCCTAGGCCCGAAACCCCAGCCTTCCTGTTCCTCTGATGCTGCTTGGCCTGCTGTGCCCATCCAGCTCTACACATTATTGACTCAGATTCCCCAGCATCTGCAGCTCCTGCTGTCTCTGAAACGATCTCGATATAAACGACATGGGGTGGGTGCGTCTCTTGTTAGAACAGTAAGTATTGCCCATCCTCAGTTATGCCACCGTCTGAGTTGGCTCACTCGGGCCCTCTCAGAGGGCTGCTAAGAGTCAACCATGTTGCTGTGGGTCTGGAGTCACGTGTGGGCCAGACCAGGCAGATTCCCTTCCCTATAAAACAATGTTACTGAACCATACGGGGTTTCATCGCAATCCAACTGTGAGCTACTTACCATTACCGAGACTAATTTCCAACTCATATTCCATCGCAGCAGAGTTGGATTCCTGCTCCGAGGCTCGATCATCCCTTTTCTTTCTTTAGCTCTCTCTTTTCATTTCTTTTTATTTTTACTTCTCCTCCCAGGTCTGATTTGACGATGTCCAGGAGGAAGGCCTCAGTGTGGACTCAAACTGCAGGCCTCGGCGTGGGCTCGAACTCCAGGCCTCGGCGTGGGCTCGAACTCCAGGCCCCGGCGTGGACTCGAACTCAAGGCCTCGGCGTGGACTCGAACTCAAGACCTCGGCGTGGACTCGATCTCCAGGCTCCAGTGTGGGCTCAAACTGCAGGTTTAGGCGTAGACTCGAACTCCAGGCCTCGGCGTGGGCTTGAACTCCAGGCCTCGGCATGGACTCAAACTGCAGGCCTCGGCGTGGGCTCCAACTCCAGGCCTCGGCGTGGGCTCGAACTCCAGGCCTCGGCGTGGGCTCGAACTCCAGGCCTCGGCGTGGGCTCAAACTCCAGGCCTCGGCGTGGGCTCGAACTCCAGGCCTCGGCGTGGGCTCGAACTCAAGGCCTCGGCGTGGACTCGATCTCCAGGCTTCAGCGTGGGCTCAAACTGCAGGTTTAGGCGCCGACTCGAACTCCAGGCCTCGGCGTGGGCTTGAACTCCAGGCCTCGGCATGGACTCAAACTGCAGGCCTCGGCGTGGGCTCGAACTCCAGGCCTCGGCGTGGGCTCGACCTCCAGGCCTCGGCATGGACTCGAACTCAAGGCCTCGGCGTGGACTCGATCTCCAGGCTCCAGCGTGGGCTCAAACTGCAGGTTTAGGCGTAGACTCGAACTCCAAGCCTCGGCGTGGGCTTGAACTCCAGGCCTCGGCATGGACTCAAACTGCAGGTTTAGGCGTAGACTCTAACTCCAGGCCTCGGTGTGGGCTCGAACTTCAGGCCTCAGTGTGAACTCGGACTCCAGGCCTTGGCGTGGGCTTGAACTTCAGGCCTCAGTGTGAACTCGGACTCCAGGCCTCATTTTGGCCTCAAACTTCAGGCCTCAGTGTGGACTCAAAGCCCCAGCCTCAGTGCAGACTCGAACTCCTGGCCACAGAGTGGACTCGAACTCCAGGCCTCAGCTTGGGCTTGGACTCTAGGCATCAGTGTGGCCTCAAACGTCAGGCCTCACTTTGGACTCAAACTTCAGGACTCACTTTGGATTCAAACTTGAGGCCTCAGCATGGGCTCAAATTCCCGGCCTCGGCGTGGGCTCGAACTCCAGGCCTCGGCGTGGGCTCGAACTCAAGGCCTCGGCGTGGACTCGATCTCCAGGCTTCAGCGTGGGCTCAAACTGCAGGTTTAGGCGCCGACTCGAACTCCAGGCCTCGGCGTGGGCTTGAACTCCAGGCCTCGGCATGGACTCAAACTGCAGGCCTCGGCGTGGGCTCGAACTCCAGGCCTCGGCGTGGGCTCGACCTCCAGGCCTCGGCATGGACTCGAACTCAAGGCCTCGGCGTGGACTCGATCTCCAGGCTCCAGCGTGGGCTCAAACTGCAGGTTTAGGCGTAGACTCGAACTCCAAGCCTCGGCGTGGGCTTGAACTCCAGGCCTCGGCATGGACTCAAACTGCAGGTTTAGGCGTAGACTCTAACTCCAGGCCTCGGTGTGGGCTCGAACTTCAGGCCTCAGTGTGAACTCGGACTCCAGGCCTTGGCGTGGGCTTGAACTTCAGGCCTCAGTGTGAACTCGGACTCCAGGCCTCATTTTGGCCTCAAACTTCAGGCCTCAGTGTGTACTCAAAGCCCCAGCCTCAGTGCAGACTCGAACTCCTGGCCACAGCGTGGACTCGAACTCCAGGCCTCAGCTTGGGCTTGGACTCCAGGCATCAGTGTGGCCTCAAACGTCAGGCCTCACTTTGGACTCAAACTTCAGGACTCACTTTGGACTCAAACTTGAGGCCTCAGCATGGGCTCAAATTCCCGGCCTCGGCGTGGGCTCAAACTCCAGGCCTCATCCTGATCTCGAACACTCGCCCTCCTGGTCGCTAGGTTAGGCCTGATTATGCCTGGGTTAGAAAGGTTATTATTCTATTATTTCTCTATTTTTAAAAAATTATTGTTGGTGCTTTTATTTCTTTATTTTGAATATTTTGTTCCATAAGAATTTGTCCTGAAGAATCTGTAACTCGGTTCCTAAGGTGGCACTCTCAGTGGCGACTTTTCACAGGACCCATGTAAGCCCAAGCGACAATAAAGCTAATACTTGTCCTTGTAACCCTTGAGGAGAAATGTCTTCACCCAGAGAGTGTGGAATTGTCTGCATCGAGCAGCGGGTAACGCCAGAAAATTGACAGTTCACAAGGAGAAAGATAGTTCTTTGGGGTAAAGAGATCAAAGAGAGAGATAGTGGGAGCAGGGGACTGAGATGGATGTTCAGCCATGGCCTTAGGTAATGGGAAAGCGGGCTGTACGCCCAAAGTGGCCAAAACTGCTCGTTTCCAAGCTTCCAATCTTTCCACATTTCCGTCAGCCTGGATTTTAGCATTCTCTTTCTCTCTCTCTCTCCGTCTCTCGGTCTCTCGATCCCTCTCTCTCCGTCTCTCCTTCTCTACCTCTCTCTCTCTGTCTATGTCTCTCTCCCTCTCTATCTCTCTCTCTCTCTCTCCCCCTCCATCTCTCTTTCTTTCTCTCTCTCTCTCTTTCCTTCTCTGTCTCTGTGTCTCAATCTCTCTCTACTTCTCTACCTCTCTCTGCATTTATCTCTCTCTCCCCCCCTCTCTCGATCTCTCTTTCTTTCTCTCTATCTCTCTCTGTACCTCTCTCTCTCTCTCTCTTTCCTTCTCTGTCTCTGTCTCGCTATCTCTCCCTCTCTACCTCTCTCTGCATTTATCTCTCTCTCCCCCCCTCTCTCTCGCTCTGTATTTATCTCTCTCTCTCTCTCTCTCTCTCTCCCCCACCTCTCTATCTCTCTCTTTCTTTCTCTGCCTGTCTCTCTGAGTATTTCTAATACTCTGGCTCCGTCTCTCTCTCTCTCTCTCTCTCTCTCTCCGGTCCTGTCTCTCCCCTCTCTGTCACTCTCTCTCTCCACCCTCCCTCTCTCTCTACCTCTCTCTCTCTCTCTCTGTCACCCCCTGTCCTCTCCCTCTCCCTCTCTCCCTCTCTCTCTCTGTTTTATCTCTCTCTCTGTCTCTCTCTTCCTCTCTCTCCCCCTCTCCATTAGTGGACGAGTGACATGAGCATCACCCACGAACTAGACTGGAGACCCCAAAGCCCCTGGTTGGTGTGTTGTTGGGGGGTATTCTGAAGGACAGAATTTCCATGCTTTTGGAAACTGAGGCGGCAGGGTGGCTCAGTGGTTAGCAATTTCGCCTCCGAGCACCGGAGACCCGGATTTCATTTCAGCCTCAGGTGACTCCTGTGTGGTGTTAGCACATTCTCCCTGAGTCTGCGTGGGTTAAACCTGGGTGCTCCGGTTTCCTCCCACAGTCCAAAGGGGAGCAGGTTAGGGTGGGTTGGCCGCG
Organism: Stegostoma tigrinum; assembly: GCF_030684315.1. NCBI lineage: Eukaryota > Metazoa > Chordata > Chondrichthyes > Orectolobiformes > Stegostomatidae > Stegostoma > Stegostoma tigrinum. Next base: position 10,442,559 of record NC_081399.1, on the reverse strand, counting down.
ATAAATTGTCCCATAGTGTTCAGGGATGTGCGGGTTAGGGTGGATTGGCCGTGCTAAATTGTCCCATAGTGCCCAGGGATGTGCAGGTTAGGGTGGATTGGCCGTGTTAAATTGTCCCATAGTGCCCAGGGATGTGCAGGTTAGGGTGGATTGGCCGTGCTAAATTGTCCCATAGTGCCCAGGGATGTGCGGGTTAGGGTGGGTTGGCTGTGCTAAATTGTCCCATAGTGCCCAGGGATGTGCGGGTTAGGGTGGGTTGGCTGTGCTAAATTGTCCCATAGTGCCCAGGGATGTGCGGGTTAGGGTGGGTTGGCCATGCTAAATTGTCCCATAGTGCCCAGGGATGTGCGGGTTAGGGTGGGATTGGCCGTGCTAAATTGTCCCATAGTGCCCAGGGATGTGCAGGTTAGGGTGGGTTGGCCGTGCTAAATTGTCCCATAGTGCCCAGGGATGTGCGGGTTAGGGTGGGTTGGCCGTGCTAAATTGTCCCATAGTGCCCAGGGATGTGCAGGTTAGGGTGGATTGGCCGTGCTAAATTGTCCCATAGTGCCCAGGGATGTGCGGGTTAGGGTGGATTGGCCGTGCTAAATTGTCCTGTAGTGCCCAGGGATGTGCGGGTTAGGGTGGGTTGGCCGTGCTAAATTGTCCCGTAGTGTCCAGGGATGTGCGGGTTAGGGTGGATTGGCCGTGATAAATTGTCCCATAGTGCCCAGGGATGTGCGGGTTAGGGTGGATTGGCCGTGCTAAATTGTCCCATAGTGCCCAGGGATGTGCGGGTTAGGGTGGATTGGCCGTGCTAAATTGTCCCATAGTGCCCAGGGATGTGCGGGTTAGGGTGGGTTGGCCGTGCTAAATTGCCCCATAGTGCCCAGGGATGTGCAGGTTAGGGTGGATTGGCTGTGCTAAATTGTCCCATAGTGCCCAGGGATGTGCGGGTTAGGGTGGATTGGCCGTGCTAAATTGTCCCATAGTGCCCAGGGATGTGCAGGTTAGGGTGGGATTGGCCGTGCTAAATTGTCCCATAGTGCCCAGGGATGTGCGGGTTAGGGTGGGTTGGCCGTGCTAAATTGTCCCATAGTGCCTAGGGATGTGCGGGTTAGGGTGGATTGGCTGTGGGAAATGCGGGATTACAGGGATAGTGTTGGACTGGTTGCAATGGTCTTTGGAGGTTCGATGGGCTGAATGGCCGGCTTCCACCCTGTCAGGATCCTATGATCTCCCTATAATCAAACAGAAGAGAACAGAAAGCAAGGCAGAACAGTCCTCAAAACTTAGCCCAGGCCGCGGAAATATTTTAACGTAGTGAGTGGGATAACATACTGCCTGAGAGGCCTGGGGAAGCTGATTCAACAGGGACTTTCTAAAAGAGAACTGGTGAAATTAATACCATCGATGCTGGAAACAGAGAGAGATTGGTGAGAGATCGGAGTGGGTAGAGGGGTAGGTGTTGCAATCAGAAAGGGAGAGAGGCATACAGAGGGGGAGAGAAAGTCAGCGACAGAAACAGAGAGAAAAATACAGGAATGTTCTGCGTCATGGGCCCTGGGCTAATCTTGAGCCGATATTTTAACTCTCTGTCTCGGTCTCTCTCTCTGTCACTTTTTTTTCACTCCCTGTCACTCCCTTTCTGTCTCTCTCTCTCTTCCCCCCGCCCCCCCCCCATCTTTCACTCTCCCTCTCTATGTCTCTCACTCCCTCTCCATTTCTTCCTCTCTCTATCTCTCTCTCCCCCTCTCTATTCTCTGTATCTCTCTCCCTTTCTCCTTCGGTATCTGTCTTTCACTCTCTATCTCTCTCTGTAACTTTCTCCCTCCCTATGTCTCCTTCTCTATCTGCCCCCCTCCATCTGTGTCCCTCTCTCTTTCCCTCTCTCTCCATTCTCTGTTCTATCTCTCTCTTTCCCTGTCTATGTCTCTCTCCTATGTGTGTGTCTCTCTCTCCCCCTCTCCCTCTCTCTGTCTCTCCCACTCTATCTATCTCATACCCACTCTATCTCTCTCTCTTTCTCTATTTCTCCCTCTCTCTCCCTATCTCTTTCTTCCTCTCTCTCTCCCTTTCTATATCTCTCACTCCCTCTCAACCTCTCTCTGGCTGTCTCTATCTATCTATCTCTGTTTCTTGCTCTGCCCCTCTATGTCTCTCACTCCCTCAGTATCTCTCTCTCTGTCTGTATCTGCCTCCCTCTCTCTGTCTCTCTCCTACTCTGTATCTTTCTTTGTCTCTAGTCTCTCTCTCTCTCCCTCTCTATCCCCTTCTCTCCCTATCTGTCCCTCTCTCTCCCTTTCCATCCCTCTCTCTCCTTCTCTATCTCTTCTGTCTCTTTCTGTCTCCCTGAATATGTCTCTTTCCAATTCTGTCCATCTCTCCCTATCTGTCTTTCGCTCTCTATCTCTCTGTTTCCTTCTCTCTGCCAATCTCTCTCTCTGCTTCTGTCTCTCTCTCTCTCTAACTCTCTCTCTCCACCTTTCTATCTCTTTCTCTCTCCTTCTCTTCTCTTCCTCTGTTCTATCTCTCTGTCTCTCTCTATCTCTCCCTCTCGATTCTATCTCTCTCTGTCTCTTGGTCTCCCTCTCTATCTCTCGCTCCCTTTCCATCTCTTTCTCTCCCTTTCTAACTCTCTCTCTCTACCTCTCTCCCTTTCTATTTCTCTCTCTCTTACCCTCACTATCTGTCTCCATTTCTTTCTCTCTCCCTCCCTGCCTCTCTCTCTCTCCCTCTCCCTGTCTCTTTCTCCCCGTCTCTCTCCCACTCTCTCTCTCTCTGTCTCCATTTCTTCCTCCCTCTCCCTGTCTCTTTCTCTCTCTCTCTCTCTGTTCTATCTTTCTCTATTTCTCTCGAACAGGTTTGATTCACCGGCTCTGGGCATCCTGCGTTTCTCTTGCTCTCCCCTCCCCCACATTCACCGCCCAGTAAAAGCTAAACAGAACGTTCTGGAAAATCGCAGCAGGTCAAACAGCATCTGCAGAGCGAGCTCATGGGGTCAGAGAGGGAGGCCCAGGCAGAGGGAAAACAGGAAACCCGGAGCGAGAGAGAGAGAGAGAGAGGGAGGGAGGAACTGACAGAGACACAGGGAGTGTGTGAGAGAGAGGAGATGAAACAGGGAGAGAGGGACAGAGAGAGAGATAGAGACTGAGAGAGAAACTGAGAGGTACAGAGAGAGAGAAAAACTGAGTGAGGAGGGACAGAGAGAGAGAGAAACTGAGTGAGAGAGGGACAGAGAGAGAGATAGAGACTGAGAGAGAAACTGAGAGGTACAGAGAGAGAGAAAAACTGAGTGAGGAGGGACAGAGAGAGAGAGAAACTGAGTGAGGAGGGACAGAGAGAGAGAGAGAAAAACTGAGTGAGGAGGGACAGAGAGAGAGAGAGAAACTGAGTGAGAGAGGGACACGGAGAGAGAAACTGAGTGAGAGAGGGACAGACAGAGAGAGAGAAACTGAGTGAGAGAGGGACAGAGAGAGAGAAACTGAGTGAGAGAGGGACAGGGAGAGAGAGAGAAACTGAGTGAGAGAGGGACAGACAGAGAGAAACTGAGTGAGAGACGGACAGACAGAGAGAGAAACTGAGTGAGAGAGGGACGGAGAGAGAGAGAGAGAGAGAAACTGAGTGAGAGAGGGACAGACAGAGAGAGAGAAACTGAGTGAGAGAGGGACAGGGAGAGAGAAACTGAGTGAGAGAGGGACAGGGAGAGAGAGAGAAACTGAGTGAGAGAGGGACGGAGAGAGAGAGAAACTGAGTGAGAGAGGGACAGGGAGAGAGAGAGAAACTGAGTGAGAGAGGGACACGGAGAGAGAAACTGAGTGAGAGAGGGACAGACAGAGAGAGAGAAACTGAGTGAGAGAGGGACAGAGAGAGAGAAACTGAGTGAGAGAGGGACAGGGAGAGAGAAACTGAGTGAGAGACGGACAGACAGAGAGAGAAACTGAGTGAGAGAGGGACGGAGAGAGAGAGAGAGAGAGAAACTGAGTGAGAGAGGGACAGACAGAGAGAGAGAAACTGAGTGAGAGAGGGACAGGGAGAGAGAAACTGAGTGAGAGAGGGACAGGGAGAGAGAGAGAAACTGAGTGAGAGAGGGACGGAGAGAGAGAGAAACTGAGTGAGAGAGGGACAGGGAGAGAGAAACTGAGTGAGAGAGGGACAGGGAGAGAGAGAGAAACTGAGTGAGAGAGGGACGGAGAGAGTAAATCGGAGTGGGACAGGGATGGAGAGGGAGAGAATAAAAGAGAGAGAGAGAGAGAGAGAGGAAGTGTAGGAGAAGGAGGGGAACAGGGAAGGGAGAGTTAGTGCACAGGAGAGGCAGACAGAGAGAGCGATGCTGCAAGAGACAGGGAGAGTCAATGATTTGATTTATTTGTTGTCACATTTACCTGAGTAAAGTGAAAAGCTTCTTTACAATCACAGTCAGCCAGGACCAACAGATCACAGGGTGAAAAAGAAATGTAGACAGGGGCTGAGACAGTAGGAACTGCAGATGCTGGAGAATCTGAGATAACAAGATGTAGAGCACACAGCAGGCCAAGCAGCATCAGAGGAGCAGGAAAGCTGACGTTTCGGGCCTAGAGTCATTTCTGAAGAAGGGTCGAGGCCTGAAGCGTCAGCCTTCCTGCTCCTCTGATGTTGCCTGGCCTGTTGTGGACTGAGGCATTTAGGTTACACTGCACAGAGCGTGAGCTGGGCAAGACCAACATGAATAAGATCAGCATTACTTGAAGACAGAGAGTCCATTCACCAGTTTAATACCGGCCAGGAAGAAGCGGTTCCCGAACCTGCTGGTACTTGTGTTCAGGCTTGCGTACCTTCTACCTGATGAGAGAGGTTGTAGGAGAGCACTACTGGGGTGGGAGAGAGAGACAGATAGGAATAGACAGAGAGGGATAAAGGGAGAGAGGAGTTAAAGTGCTCAGAGGAGGACAGAAACAGTCAGACGGAGTCAAAGACAGAGTGAGGCCACAGAAGGGCAGAAGCAGAAGTAGGCCATCCAGACCATTCAGCCTGCTCCACCATTTAATGAGATCATGGCGGATATGATAATCATCATCAAGCCCCCACAGTGTGGAAACAGGCCATTCGGCCCAACAAGTCCACACTACCCCTCTGAAGAACCTCCCACCCAGACCCACACTCCTACTCTTGCATTTCCCTTCTCTAACCCATCTACCCTACACACCACTGGATTCTATGGGACAATTTAGCACGGCCAATCCACCCTAACCCGCACATCCCTGGACACTATGGGACAATTTAGCACGGCCAATCCCACCCTAACCCGCACATCCCTGGGCACTATGGGACAATTTAGCACGGCCAATCCCACCCTAACCCGCACATCCCTGGGCACTATGGGACAATTTAGCACGGCCAACCCACCCTAACCCGCACATCCCTGGGCACTATGAGACAATTTAGCACGGCCAACCCACCCTAACCTGCACATCCTTGGGCACTATGGGACAATTTAGTACGGCCAATCCACCCTAACCCGCACATCCCTGGGCACTATGGGACAATTTAGCACGGCCAATCCCACCCTAACCCGCACATCCTTGGGCACTATGGGACAATTTAGTACGGCCAATCCACCCTAACCCGCACATCCCTGGGCACTATGGGACAATTTAGCACGGCCAATCCACCCTAACCCGCACATCCCTGGGCACTATGGGACAATTTAGCACGGCCAATCCACCCTAACCTGCACATCCCTGGGCACTATGGGACAATTTAGCACGGCCAACCCACCCTAACCCGCACATCCCTGGGCACTATGGGACAATTTAGCACGGCCAATCCACCCTAACCCGCACATCCCTGGGCACTATGGGACAATTTAGCACGGCCAATCCACCCTAACCCGCACATCCCTGGACACTATGGGACAATTTAGCACGGCCAATCCACCCTAACCTGCACATCCCTGGGCACTATGGGACAATTTAGCACAGCCAACCCACCCTAACCCGCACATCCCTGGGCACTACGGGACAATTTAGCACGGCCAACCCACCCTAACCTGCACATCCCTGGGCACTATGGGGCAATTTAGCACGGCCAACCCACCCTAACCCGCACATCCCTGGGCACTACGGGACAATTTAGCACGGCCAACCCACCCTAACCCGCACATCCCTGGGCACTACGGGACAATTTAGCACGGCCAACCCACCCTAACCTGCACATCCCTGGGCACTATGGGACAATTTAGCACGGCCAATCCACCCTAACCGGCACATCCCTGGGCACTATGGGACAATTTAGCACGACCAATCCACCCTAACCGGCACATTCCTGGGCACTATGGGACAATTTAGCACGGCCAACCCACCCTAACCCGCACATCCCTGGGCACTATGGGACAATTTAGCACGGCCAACCCACCCTAACCCGCACATCCCTAGGCACTATGGGACAATTTAGCACGGCCAATCCCACCCTAACCCGCACATCCCTGGGCACTACGGGACAATTTAGCACGGCCAATCCACCCTAACCTGCACACCCCTGGGCACTATGGGACAATTTAGCACGGCCAATCCACCCTAACCTGCACACCCCTGGGCACTATGGGACAATTTAGCACGGCCAATCCACCCTAACCTGCACATCCCTGGCACTATGGGACAATTTAGCACGGCCAACACACCCTAACCCGCACATCCCTGGGCACTATGGGACAATTTAGCCTGGCCAATCCACCCTAGCCTGCACACCTTTAGGCTGTGTGTGGAAACTGGAGCACCCGGCGGAGAGGCACGCAGACACGGGGAGAAAGTGCAATCCCCACACAGACATCTGCCTGAGGTTGGAATTGAACCCGGGTCCCTGGCACTGTGAGGCAGCAGTGTTAACCACTGTGCCAGAATCCGCAACCCCACTTCCCTGCCTTTCCCCTGTCAACCTTTAATTCCTTTCCTGAATAAAAATCTGTCTCTGTCAGCCTCGAAAAGCCACCCTGGTTAGCCCCTCTGCAGTAAAGAATCCCACAGATTCGCACAGATTGAGAGAGAAGAAATTCCTCCTCATCTGTTTCTCATATGGGTGACCCCTTATTCTGAGATTCTACCCTCTGGCCCTAGACTCTCTGACAGGGGAGAAGCAACATCTCCCCTGTCAAACCCCATCTTGTACGTTTCAGTAAGGTCGCCTCTCACTCCCCTAAACTCCATCGAGTACAGGCCCATCCTACCCCAACCTCTCCCTCATCGTACAGTCCCTCCATCCCCGGGATCAGCTGAGTGAATCTTCTCTGGGCTGCTCAGTCTGTCTTCCCTTAGATACGGGGCCCCAAAACTGTTCACAGTATCCCAGCTGAACAGTGCCTTGTATAATTTTAACAACACTTCCCGACTTTTATACTCAGTTTGAAACAAAGGCCAGCGTTCCATTTGCCTCTTCCCCATTTCCCTCTGGACTAGCTAGCTGCAATTCTTGCTTCTTGTGATTTATGCACAAGGTTTCAGGTGCATAATTCTTTGAATCAGAGATAATGGGAACTGCAGATGCTGGAGAATCCGAGATAAGGCGGTGCAGAGCTGGATGAACACAGCAGGCCAAGCAACATCTTAGGAGCACAAAAGCTGACGTTTCGGGCCTAGGCCCTTCATCAGAAATGTCTCGGTCCGAAACGTCAGCTTTCCTGCTCCGAAAATGCTGCTTGGCCTGCCACGTTCATCCAGCTCTGCACCTTGTTCTCCTATAATCATTTGAAGTTTGTGTCACCCAGGAGGGTTAAGAAGGTGTTTAGCACATTTTGCCTTCATTGCTCAGAGCTTTGAGTGTAGGGGTTGGGGATGTCATGTACTGGAACGTTGGTGAGGCCTCTCCTGGAGCACTGTGCCCAGTTCTGGCCGCACTGCTGTAGGAAGGATATTATTAAACTGGAGAGGGACTGGGAGGGATTTACCAGGATGTTGCCGGGAATGGAGGGTTAGAGTTATAAAGAAAAGCTGGACAGGTTGGGACATTTTTTCACTGGACCGAAAGAAGCTGAGAAGTGACCTTTTAGAGGTTTATAAAATTATAAAGGGCATAGATAGAGATAATGGCTGGTGTCTTTTTCCGAGGATGAGGGAATTTCAAGACCAGGGGGAATAATTTTAGGGTGAGAGGAGAGAGATTTCAAAAAAGACATGAGGGGTAAACTTTTAACGCAGAGAGTTGCTCGTGTGTGGAATGAGCGTCCTGAGGAAGTGATGGATGTGGGGACAATTACAACATTTAAAGGATATTTGGATAAGTCCATGAACAGGGAAGGTTTGGAGGGATATGGGCCAGGAGCAGGCAGGTGGGATTAGTTTAGTTTGGGGATTATGGTCGGCATGGGCTTGTTGGGCCGAAGGGCCTGTTTCTGCGCTGTTTGACTCTCAAATCTCGATGTGCTACAATGTCCTACAGTCTTCCTCTGCTTAAATAATATCCACCTCCTCTATTCTTCCTGCTAAAGTGCGTAACCTTACGCTTTCCCACATTATGACCCATCTGCCGAGCTTTTGCCCAGTTGCTTCACCTGTCTAGATCCCTGTGCAAACTCTGTGCATCATCCGCACCAGTTGCCTTCCCATCTCTGGTGACATCCACAGATGTGACCTTAGGACATCTGCTCTCCTTGTGCAGGTCATTAATATGTAACCTAAATCATTGTAGCCCCAGCACTGATCCCTGTGGGCACTGTACTAGTTACAGGTTGCTATCTGAAAATACCCCTCCTGCCCCTTATCCCAACTCTCTGGCATCGATTGGTCAGCCAATCCTCTCTCTACTTTAATATGCCTGCTCCAATGCTCTTATAGGCTCTTAGCCCTATTAAGTATCTTAACATGTGATACTTTTTCAAACACTTTCTGTTAATCCATGGATAGTTAGCCCTTCCCCTCATTTCACCCTTGAATATTCCCAAATTTGGAAAGCTATTGGAGTTCTTTGACTGTAAAAACACATACAAACCACTGATTTAACTCTTCTGAAAATTCCTGGTTCCCTATTTATATTCCCGCAGCCTCATTCACTTTGGCTACTCTCTTACTTTTGAACCATTTAAGAAGCTCTTGCTGCCAACCAAGATATTACTTGCAAGTTTATCCTCAAAGTTTATTTATCTACACTCAATTTTTTTTGTTGTCTTTGGAAGTTTTTAAAACTTTCCCAATCTCCTAGCTTTCCACGAATCGTGAGCACATTCCAAGTTTACTTGTTCAGTTTGCTGGTTTCTTGAGCTTCCCTGGTTAACCAAAGCTGGTTTGTACCCTTCCTAAACCCTACTCCGTCACCAGAATCTTTCTTTTCTTTTTCCAAAATGTTCGTTTTCTTAAAAGGCACAGGCAGAGAGAAAGAGAGAGAGAGAGACAGAGGCAGGGGAGAGATACATACAGACAGAGGGGAAAAAGAAGCTGTAATAGAGGTAGAAAGAGCTTCAGAGACACAGAGAAGGAAAATACATCAGTGACAATGTGAATGATATGAAATATAATGAAAATTATATGAGTTATGGGAATCATAACTCTGCACTGATAGCTCAAACAGATACCTGTACACTGACTGGTGTCTCTCACTCCCTCTCTCTCAGGGAGATATCTGTACACTGACTGGTGTCTCTCAGTCCCCTCTCTCTCAGGGAGATATCTGTACACTGACTGGTGTCTCTCACTCCCTCTCTCTCAGGGAGATATCTGTACACTGACTGGTGTCTCTCAGTCCCCCCTCTCTCTCAGGGAGATATCTGTACACTGACTGGTGTCTCTCAGTCCCCCCTCTCTCTCAGGGAGATATCTGTACACTGACTGGTGTCTCTCAGTCCCCCCTCTCTCTCAGGGAGATATCTGTACACTGACTGGTGTCTCTCAGTAACCCCCCTCTCTCTCAGGGAGATATCTGTACACTGACTGGTGTCTCTCAGTCCCCTCTCTCTCAGGGAGATATCTGTCCACTGACTGGTGTCTCTCAGTCCCCTCTCTCTCAGGGAGATATCTGTACACTGACTGGTGTCTCTCAGTCCCCCCTCTCTCTCAGGGAGATATCTGTGCACTGACTGGTGTCTCTCAGTCCCCTCTCTCTCAGGGAGATATCTGTACACTGACTGGTGTCTCTCAGTCTCCTCTCTCTCTCAGGGAGATATCTGTACACTGACTGGTGTCTCTCAGTCCCCCCCCTCTCTCAGGGAGATATCTGTACACTGACTGGTGTCTCTCAGTTCCCCCCCTCTCTCAGGGAGATATCTGTACACTGACTGGTGTCTCTCACTCCCTCTCTCTCAGGGAGATATCTGTACACTGACTGGTGTCTCTCACTCCCTCTCTCTCAGGGAGATATCTGTACACTGACTGGTGTCTCTCAGTCCCCTCTCTATCAGGGAGATATCTGTACACTGACTGGTGTCTCTCAGTCCCCCCTCTGTCTCAGGGAGATATCTGTACACTGACTGGTGTCTCTCAGTCCCCTCTCTCTCAGGGAGATATCTGTACACTGACTGGTGTCTCTCAGTTCCCTCTCTCTCAGGGAGATATCTGTACACTGATTGGTGTCTCTCAGTCCCCTCTCTCTCAGGGAGATATCTGTACACTGACTGGTGTCTCTCAGTCCCCTCTCTCTCTCAGGGAGATATCTGTACACTGACTGGTGTCTCTCAGTCCCCCCTCTCTCTCAGGGAGATATCTGTACACTGACTGGTGTCTCTCAGTCCCCTCTCTCTCAGGGAGATATCTGTACACTGATTGGTGTCTCTCAGTCCCCTCTCTCTCTCAGGGAGATATCTGTACACTGACTGGTGTCTCTCACTCCCTCTCTCTCTCTCAGGGAGATATCTGTACACTGACTGGTGTCTCTCAGTCCCCCCTCTCTCTCAGGGAGATATCTGTACACTGACTGGTGTCTCTCAGTCCCCCCTCTCTCAGGGAGATATCTGTCCACTGACTGGTGTCTCTCAGTCCCCTCTCTCTCAGGGAGATATCTGTACACTGACTGGTGTCTCTCAGTCCCCCCTCTCTCTCAGGGAGATATCTGTGCACTGACTGGTGTCTCTCAGTCCCCTCTCTCTCAGGGAGATATCTGTACACTGACTGGTGTCTCTCAGTCTCCTCTCTCTCTCAGGGAGATATCTGTACACTGACTGGTGTCTCTCAGTCCCCCCCCTCTCTCAGGGAGATATCTGTACACTGACTGGTGTCTCTCAGTTCCCCCCCTCTCTCAGGGAGATATCTGTACACTGACTGGTGTCTCTCACTCCCTCTCTCTCAGGGAGATATCTGTACACTGACTGGTGTCTCTCACTCCCTCTCTCTCAGGGAGATATCTGTACACTGACTGGTGTCTCTCAGTCCCCTCTCTATCAGGGAGATATCTGTACACTGACTGGTGTCTCTCAGTCCCCCCTCTCTCTCAGGGTGATATCTGTACACTGACTGGTGTCTCTCAGTCCCCTCTCTCTCAGGGAGATATCTGTACACTGACTGGTGTCTCTCAGTCCCCTCTCTCTCAGGGAGATATCTGTACACTGATTGGTGTCTCTCAGTCCCCTCTCTCTCAGGGAGATATCTGTACACTGACTGGTGTCTCTCAGTCCCCTCTCTATCAGGGAGATATCTGTACACTGACTGGTGTCTCTCAGTCCCCCCTCTCTCTCAGGGAGATATCTGTACACTGACTGGTGTCTCTCAGTCCCCTCTCTCTCAGGGAGATATCTGTACACTGACTGGTGTCTCTCAGTCCCCTCTCTCTCAGGGAGATATCTGTACACTGATTGGTGTCTCTCAGTCCCCTCTCTCTCTCAGGGAGATATCTATACACTGACTGGTGTCTCTCACTCCCTCTCTCTCTCTCAGGGAGATATCTGTACACTGACTGGTGTCTCTCAGTCCCCCCCTCTCTCTCAGGGAGATATCTGTACACTGACTGGTGTCTCTCAGTCCCCTCTCTCTCAGGGAGATATCTGTACACTGATTGGTGTCTCTCAGTCCCCTCTCTCTCAGGGAGATATCTGTACACTGACTGGTGTCTCTCAGTCCCCTCTCTCTCTCAGGGAGATATCTGTACACTGACTGGTGTCTCTCAGTCCCCTCTCTCTCTCAGGGAGATATCTGTACACTGACTGGTGTCTCTCAGTCCCCTCTCTCTCTCTCAGGGAGATATCTGTACACTGACTGGTGTCTCTCAGTCCCCTCTCTCTCAGGGAGATATCTGTACACTGACTGGTGTCTCTCAGTCCCCCCCTCTCTCTCAGGGAGATATCTGTACACTGACTGGTGTCTCTCAGTCCCCCCCTCTCTCTCAGGGAGATATCTGTACACTGACTGGTGTCTCTCAGTCCCCTCTCTCTCTCTCAGGGAGATATCTGTACACTGACTGGTGTCTCTCAGTCCCCTCTCTCTCTCTCAGGGAGATATCTGTACACTGACTGGTGGCTCTCAGCCCCCTCTCTCTCTCTCAGGGAGACATCTGTACACTGACTGGTGTCTCTCAGTCCCCCCTCTCTCTCAGGGAGATATCTGTACACTGACTGGTGTCTCTCAGTCCCCTCTCTCTCAGGGAGATATCTGTACACTGACTGGTGTCTCTCAGTCCCCTCTCTCTCTCAGGGAGATGTCTGTGCACTGACTGGTGTCTCTCAGTCCCCTCTCTCAGGGAGATATCTAGACACTGACTGGTGGCTCTCAGCCCCCTCTCTCTCTCTCAGGGAGATATCTGTATACTGACTGGTGTCTCTCAGTCCCCTCTCTCTCAGGGAGATATCTGTACACTGACTGGTGTCTCTCAGTCCCCTCTCTCTCAGGGAGATATCTGTACACTGACTGGTGTCTCTCAGTCCCCTCTCTCTCTCAGGGAGATATCTGTACACTGACTGGTGACTCTCAGTCCTCTCTCTCTCAAGGAGATACGTGTACACTGACTGGTGTCTCTCAGTCCCCTCTCTCAGGGCGATATCTGTACACTGACTAGTGTCTCTCAGTCCCCTCTCTCTCAGGGAGATATCTGTACACTGACTGGTGTCTCTCAGTCCCCTCTCTCTCAGGGAGATATCTGTACACTGACTGGTGTCTCTCAGTCCCCTCTCTCTCTCAGG